>NW_027205628.1:0-13803 GCF_024711535.1 Dipodomys merriami
CACAGCCACACCAAGCTCCTCGACACAGGCAAACATTCTACTGCAGTGGGTTCAGCTTCCCATACACCCTGTGCTGCCATAGTATCTCAGTCTTCATGTTTCTCATGACAACTGCATCCTGCTCCTTCTAACAGGCATTGCTTCTGCTTCAGGTCCCGTGCAAGGCATAGAAAAAAGGACAGGGACAGTGAGCTCTAGGAGACAGGAAAACCACCTCTACAAATGGAGAAGTCAACAGGCTGAGATCTGAGGATTGCAACTTGCATAAAGTCAAGGGAAGGTATGGCTCAAGTAATAGAGCACTAACCTTGAGCAACAAAGTTAAGCAAGAGCAAGAGGCCTTTAGTTGAAGAATCAGTATTAGTCTGTGCACATGCACACAAGACACACACACACACACACACACACACACACACACACACACACACACACACACTCACTGACTTGCAGACACAATTACTTTATATTGGGCCTGCAATGGCCACATCATACAGACCTAAGAGCCACAATCCACCATTGAGCTTGGAGAAGCTGGGGAGGAGGGGACAGAAATGTAATCTCTGCTCTCACTCCATGATCCACAGGGACCGGACAGAGTCTCTGTCAGCCACAGAGAAGGAAGGGAGCAAAGGGCAGGTCCTGGATTCCAGGAGAACAAGAGTGGTTGCTGGTCAGCCAAACCCAGTATTGCTGCTCTCTCCCTGAAAGTCTTCATGAAAATTGCCCATTGAAGCTATCCTAGCGTCAGTACTGTTAGAAATGGCTCTGGATATTGGGCTGTCCTGTAGGAATAAGAACATCAACTCCAAAGGAACTCAGCAAGACAAAATTTACTCCTGCAGAAGGGTGTGCCATCAACCAAAAATTTGGCCAGTAAGCACACATAGCAGGCACTGCTCACTCTTATTCCCTAAGCCAAGAGGCCTTGCCCATGTGCTCACACTGGCTGTTCAGATACAGAATATGCAAAAGGATGTGAATTAACAGGATTTCACAAATATTCAAGGAGCTTTGAATAGGATTCTTCAAGTGCAGCAGGCAAAAATATAACCAAAATGTAATCAATAAAGGCCAAGCCACCTGGACAACAAGGAAATTTTCCAGAAAAACTATTCTCACAAGATTGACAGAAAATAATAAACGTACATTTGATAGAAAAGAAGCTTTTCTCACACTAGGAAACATGTTCAAGTCTGACTCAGAGTAAGACCTTATGTCATATTCAAGATGCTCCAGACCCAGACCAATGAAGGTTAATAAGAGCACCCATAGGACTGCAGCCCCATGGAGGATGAATCAGACTTGAAGAGAGTCAAGGTAACAGAGCTGCAAAAGAAGTTACATCCAGTCATTCTCCATTCCCCTCCCACCAAACCACCTCTTGCTTTTTTTTAAAAAAAGATAAGCTCTGGGCTTGGAAGTTGGCTCAGTGGTAAAGTGCTTGCCTTGCATGCATGAGGCCCTGGGTTCGATTCCTCAGCAACACATAAGCAGAAAAAAGCCAGAAGTGGTGCTATGACTCAAGTGATAGAGTGCTAGCCTTGAGCTGAAGAGCTGAGTGACAGTGCCCAGGCCCAGATTTCAGGCCGATGACTGACAAAGAAAAAAAGACAAGCTCTTATTACAAAGTCCAGACTGCATCTTACAGACCCTGCTCGGTCCCAAATGTGAAGATTACAGGTATGCATCACCATACTTAGCTGGACCACAGTTTTTTGGTAATACTAAGATTTTTAAAAACTCAGCCTATTAAGCTTGCTAGGCTTTCACTGCATCAATTGAACAATACACCTAACCCAGGGCCACAATTTTTGAAAGGACTCTGGGGTTCGTTCAGTGTCACCCAGGTACATACACTCCTGGGAAGGCAAACTCACAGAATTTGGACTCTATCACACTTGCTCACTTAACTCAGGACCTCCTAGAGACATTACCAGAAGACTTAGGAGAGCCACTGGGCTACAGTAGCAATTCCCCATAAGAAAGGACACTGGGCACTCTTTAGAGGCACTTCTGTTTGCCACAGAGGAGCAGTAGCTTTGCCTGTCACTGACACATGGTGGGTAGAAGCTAGGGGTGTTGCTGAACACCCCAGAGTTCACAAGCCAATTCACAGAAGCCCCAGACCAATATAATGGTGGGAGTTGAGGCCTCTGAGGGCCAGCAGCCAACATCTCCTCTATCCCTCCACCTATGCATGATCTTTGTTTCTTTAGTCCTCCTACATCCAACACATCTCAGCCTCCCTCACTGTTATCCAGGGGATCTTAAGTTTACCCTTAACCTTCATCAGCCTTCAGCTGCCACTCCATGGCAAGTTTAAGCCTCTGACAGAGTAAGGTAGACCCTACCCCACAGTGATGACAGATATGTCAGGAGCCCAGGCACACCTGCTCCATCTTTCTAGAGCACCAACTATATCCCAAAGAAATTGCACTTTCTTTCTCTTTACACACACCGAAGAATGATAGAGTATATGCGTCCATTTCCAACTCAAAGGGTCTAAAATGAGAAAGAAGGACAAGGAAGAAGGAAGTACAAGGCAAAAGGAAGAAGTCAAGACACCCATTCACACTTGGAGCTCAGCTTCCCCAGACCAGCTCTGTCCTCTGGTTCTTGCTGCCACTCAGGGAGCTCCATGGGAAAAGAAAGAATAACATCCGGGAATGGCACAGCCAAAGCCAGGCATCCAACAGGCCACAGCCAAAGTCAGGAATCCAACAGGACACAGCCAAAGCCAGGCACCGACCTATGGACATGACAGCCCCTCTCTGGTACTGCACTAGGTCTCTGGTGCCAACCTGCAGAATGCTTGGCAATGAGCAGCGAGGAACACCACAGTCCAATTCAGGTTCCAGGATCCTCTGGCTCTACCAGCTAGGCCACTAATCCCCAGATATTTGCATCAACTAAAGACTTTTTTAAGATAAAGGCTACCAATTAGTTCAGTGACAAGTCATCACACAACTATCAACTATCACTCATAGAAATGTTTTAACACCAAAAAAATATAGAGGACCTCTCATCAGAAGACAGTGCTTGTTGTGAAGGGTAGTATAAAATATAGAGCTCTAAGGAACATTAACTCCATCACTAAGCAGGCAGTGCAAAGAAACCTCCTCTGTTCCTCATCTGCTTTAGGACACCACTGCAGAATGGCTCCATATATGAAGGGGAAGGTGATAAGAAGAGGAGCTGAAGGCAAAGCCAGGGAGAGGAGTCAGTGCAGTGGTACCCAGGACACACAGTACCCCTTCAGTCCCAATGACCTAGTCTCAACTGGGATTGAGCCCACCCACCCCAACCCCATCCCTAGAATCTGGACTCCTCCAGGAGACCTGCCCACTTTGTAAGCATTCCCAAGAACGTGAAGTTAAACAGAACTCAAATCAGGGCCAACCTGTAGTTGGAATCACTGCACAGTACACAAATGGCCCCCACAGGCTCATGTGGTGAAATGCCCGCTTCTTGGCCCAGTTTTCTCACTGTGCTTACAACATAGCTTCCTCATGAAAAACCTGTAGTTGGAATCACTGCACAGTACACAAATGGCCCCCACAGGCTCATGTGGTGAAATGCCCGCTTCTTGGCCCAGTTTTCTCACTGTGCTTACAACATGGCTTCCTCATGAAAGAGGAAGAACATGCTAGTGGGGTGTTTATAAATAATGTAATTGCAAAGAGAGGGAGTGATTGGCCAGCTTCCTAGAGGTTAACTCTTCTGCTGAAGTTTTGGGCATATAAATCCCTGCACATGTCGCAGCATCGCTGATACCACCTCATGTCTTGACACAGGTTCTTTTCTCAGATCACTCGGCAGTAAACAGGCCATTGATCTCCTAGGCACTTGAAAGTCAGAGCAGCAAGTCTAGGTGATGTTATGTTATTTACATTGATCTTCTCGTTGCAGGGCTGAAGGTGGCATGGCCTATATGCTGCAGGTTTTTCTGAAGAGACACATTCATTTCAATGTCTTCCTGTGATCTTATGCATGCACTGGATAACACGAGACTGCATTCCTTTGCCACAGGTAATTGAGCACTTAGACCAGTTACCCATCTGCCACACATAGCATTTTGAATAATCCTCACAATCTTCAGCCTCCCTCGGTCTGGTGGAGAGGGCACATTTCTTTCTTGGGTTTGTACATCTCACTGTCCGATGATGAACACCTTTGCCACATTAGACTGAGCACTCAGACCAGACTCCTGCCTCCCTCACAGTCATGCAGTCCTGGCCCTCACAGTGCTGGGCGGAGACTGGCTTTGGTCCCACACAGTCCCTCTCCTGGGCTCTAATGCGAGTTCCATTGCTTAGTTGTTGTGTACAGGCCACTTGCCTGTTCTGCATCCCTTTACCACAAGTTCGTGAACATGTGGTCCATTCTGTCATCATCCATCTATACACATATCAGCTGTTGAGTAAATCTTCTTTCCTTCCTTCCTTCCTTCCTTCCTTCCTTCCTTCCTTCCTTCCTTCCTTCCTTCCTTCCTTCCTTCCTTCCTTCCTTCCTTCCTTCCTTCTTTCCTTCCTTCCTTCCTTCCTTCCTTCTTTCTTTCTTTCTTTCTTTCTTTCTTTCTTTCTTTCTTTCTTTCTTTCTTTCTTTCTTTCTTTCTTTCTTTCTTTCTTTACTTGAGTTTGAATTCAGAGCTCGGGTGCAATCTATTAGTTTTTCACTCGAGCCTCTACCACTTGAGCCACAGCTTCACTTCCAGCTTTTTGCTGGTTATTTAGAGATACATGTTTCAAAGATGTTCCTGCCCAGGCTGGCTTTGAACCATGATCCTTAGATCTCAGCCTCCAGAGTAGCAAGGGTTAAAAGCATTAGCCATTGGCACCTGGCACTAAATGATTTTTGGGGTTTTTTTTTGTGTGTGACATAATTAGTGGAAGCTTTAATCAATTTAAAAATAACCACAAACAATGCAATCACTGGATATTGCTCTATTTCTGAAGACAAAATCGGGTTATAGTAGAAATAATTCTTAATGTTTCAGCAAAGGCTGTTCCACACATTTCACTCCACAGAAAAGACAAACCCCATTTATTGTTCAGAATAAAGTGAATGTGCTTAGATACCCAGGATAATGGAGTTAGTTTTGAAGGAGGAAATCATGCTGAGAAGAGCTTCATGATTCTTATGTCTCTCCTTGCTTGGTTGAAAGTCTAATGTTGGTGAATAACCACAATGTGAATCTCCAGACTGCTTTTTTGTTTTGTTTTGTTTTTATATTATTAAATTTTTTGGGCATCAGCAAATACAGAGTAATACAATTAACATATGTATACATAACACTTAACCTCCACTCAACTTAAATGAAGAAATGTTGTTCTCTGAATATAATCTTTGGTCATTCTTCTTTTTTTATTAATTTTAATTTTTATTTTTTGTGAACATATTGTACATAGGGGTTACAGTTACATGGGCAAAATAATGAGTACATTTCTTATCAATCATTGCAGCCTCCTCCTTTGTTTACCCTTCACATCCCTTCCCAGCCTCCCCCCGCCCCCCCACCCAATCCTAACCCTCCCTCCCCCGCACCAAAGTTGTAAAGTTTCTTTTTGACATGACAACTTGTACTTCTCATAGTTGCATCGGGTCTACCTGTATCCTTAACCGACTTGTTTTTCCCCATATCCTCCACAAATTATACCGACATCAAATATAGTGGAAGCAGGGGTTGTACTGTGGGGGAGGGACATACAAAGCTACAAAGAAATAATCTTATAAATGAGTTAGAAACAAATGCATGAAAGAAAAAAAACATTTAAATACTTATCTAAGGGTTCATTTTCCCAACATCACATTATCTGACCTGTCCTGCTTGACTCATACATATACTAGATATTGCAAATAAGGGAAACCATGGGACCTTTGTTTCTTTGGGCTTGGCTTACTTCACTTAATATAATTTTTTCCAAGCCTTTCCATTTCCTTCAAATGGGGAAATATCATTCTTTCTGATGGAGGCATAGAATTCCATTGTGTATATATACCACATTTTCTTGATCCATTCATCTACTAAGGGGCATCTAGGTTGGTTCCATATCTTAGCTATGGTAATTTAATCAAATTAATTTATTTTTGCTTGCCAAACATCTAATGTGGTTTTTGTTTATACAAACATTTGATTTATAATATAGGGCTCCGTAAATAATTTTATGTAAGTGAATGAGCTAGGTCCAGGAAACAAATAAGAAAAGAGTTGTAAAGAGATTATTAGACTTAAAATTTTTTGTTATACTATTTATGTTAGGGTTGTTTCTAAGGTGCTATTCTTTCTTCAATACTTTTGAATTATATGCACATATACAGCACAATAGCACATATATTAGCACAATAGTTTAGTTACATATGGAAAAAAATGATGCTTTCTTTCTTTCTTTTTTTTTTTTTGTGGTGTCCTGCTACAGAATTAACCTATTTTCTCTCATACGCAGGAGATATACAAACATAACAAACCTCAAGTTGTTGAATAGGATTTTAGAGAACGTATTATGAATTTGGTTCACATTTAGTCAAATTCTACTGGTGCTATAATAATATTTTAAACAAAGACTTTGGTCATGTTCATTAACATCCACTTGTGTTATAAGGTATCTCAGATGCAAATCCAGAGAAGCCACATTTTGAAAGCTCAAATCAGGAATCTTTATTTAAAGGCCGGTGTCTACATGGTAGACTCCTGTCTCATAGACCAGCAGCCTAGACTAGAGCTTACACCAAACTTTTAAAGACCAAAACCTCATGCTTGGGTCGTGACAAAACCCCAACATAAAACAAAAGGCACCAAGAGAGGCAGGATTTCCCAGGGGCTTAATCACAGTATATCTGCATATCCTATCTGTGTTTAACAACAAGGTGAATCTGCAATTCAAAGGGTGGCTTGACTTACCTCTAGGCCTCCTAAGCTGGGCTGACAGCACATCACCTGGTCAGGCTCCAGTATGGCTGTGAAAACAGGTGAGGACTGACTTAGACCTAGTCTTTCCCTTATTTGACTTGAACTCAAGTTCTGTAACAATGAAACACTGTAAGGATTTACACTGAATCATGTATGCACTGTTCATAGAGTGTAGAGAAACTGTTATAGAAATAGGAACATCATACAAATATATGTATTGTAACATGTCATTAGACTTTAATGGTTAAAATATTTTGAACAAAGAAAAGATAGATTCATCCACTTTTGTATATCCTTTTAGCAGAAAAATCATGAGAAAATATATTAAATGTTTTTAGCCTTTTTCCTAAGAAGAAAAATGAAGAAAACACATATAACACTGTGGTAGTTTCACTGTTTTGTCATCTTTTTAAAAATACAAACTTTTGCCGGGCACCGATGTCTCACACCTGTAATACTAGCTACTCAGGAAGCTGAGATCTGAGGATCAGGGTTCAAAGCCAGCTCAATCAGGGCAGAGAAGTTTGTGAGACTCTTACCTCCAATTAATTATAGAAAAAGCCAGAAGTAGTGCTGTGGCTCAAGTGCTAGCTGTGAGCAAAAGGAGCTCAGGGACAGTGCCAAGGCCCAATGTTCAAGCCCCAAAACTGGCAAAAGAAAAATAAGTAAAAATAAAAATGTTTACAGTTTTGTGAAATTTTCAAAAATCAAGTTAAAATTTTTCTTATGGGAAAGTATCATATATGATACACATAATTTATTAGTTTTTTTCAATAAATTATTTGAAACATCTGTTGAGGAGGCAGTTCTTCACATAGCTCTCAATGTCCATGTTTTGCTACAAAAGGCAATGACTGCTTTAGTCCTGAAGTAACTTCTAAAATATTTTTGTATTGTGAACCACTATAGAAGACACTGTCTCTCTTTGGATAAAGAACACCTATACTATTTTGTATTATAAAGTGTTCAGGTTTCCTAAAGTTGAGGTTCCGTTCTCACCATACAACTTACTGCATGAGCAGTGATCACTCAGCTGTCTTCATGTTACCCTGCTGCGTGAATTGGGTCTCAGAGAACCAGGACAAGAAGATGGGGGTTCTTGGGCCACTGCTATTACTGTGACTAATAAAGTCCTTTGTTTCTAAAAAAAAAGAAGAGGAAGACACACTGATGCTCCTCCTCCCAGGCTCTCCAAGAATGTCATCAGCATCCACTAGTCCACAAGTGGGAGTAAAATGGTGAACACTCAACCAGGAGGAGAGCACTCACTAGGAGAACATATACACCAGGAGGAGAGCACATACTCACCAGGAAAAGAGCACTCATGAGGAAAAGAGCACTCATCAGGGTGAGGAAACCTTTATAACAATGGTTTACAGCATTCCCTGGCCTCCTACAATCACCCAAAATATGTCTGTATACCAGGATGAGATCTGGAGGACAGATAGCTGCCTCAATGACATAGTATGGGAACAAGCCCTTCTTAGGCCCAAGTTTCTCCCTAAACATTACCCTTACCAGCCTATCCCTCTGGGCTGCTTACCTGAGCTATTCAGGACTTGCCAGGCCTCTCTATGCCCATGTATCTACCCAGACATCTCACAGGGCATACACAGTTCACCTGCCTGCTCTGCTGCTACTGCATCTGTAGAGAACCTGGAACAGAAGTGGAAAAGTTGTTCCAATGTCTAAGAAATGAAGTTCCAAGTCCTCGTGCTGGAAAAGATGGTAGTGTTTCCCCCCTAAGTCTTCCATGGCTAACATCATTCTGGAAGGCAAAGAAAGGTCAGAGCCAACCCTCCACACCCCATCAACTGTTGCAGACATCAGAGTTTTGGATAACCTCTTCCCCTAAACCCCCTTTGAGCCCACAGGTACAATCTTCACAGTTATTTGAGCCAAAACTGTCTGTTTCCAAAGAGAAATTAGGAAAACAAGCGTGCCACCAAGTCCAAGTACAGAATGGGGCACAGAAGAGGTGGTCAGCAACCCGGTGGCACAACCCCCACAGGAATGCCCACTAAATGTATGGCCTCTGGCAGTCAGAATCAATGCCTGCAAATGCAGGACAAGGGCAGTGGTTAATGTGAACAACAGCCAGTCCACCACTCCTTCTGATTTACAACTACACATCCATGATCAACAAGCCTCACAAAAACTAAACCTTAGGTGTAGATTAAGGAAATTCTAGAACAAAGGGAAGACTTCAAGACTCAACAATATGAACCCCGAAATGTTCCAAATCCAATATAGACAATTAGAACAATGATCAAAGCAAAGGAATCCCTGCTGCTGACACACTGAACGGTATTAACACTTAAGTGATATTACATCCTAAAAATTGCTACAACAAGGAAAAATTGACACAAGTAATCTTTGCAAGAAAAGTGATTTTTGTTATTGCTACTGAAGTCAAAGCAAAACTTGTATGCCTAATTTATAGCTCTGTGTTAACAGAAGTGGAAAAAACCAATCTGGAACATAATTCAAGCTCAAAGCAGGCTAACTAGAAGTAGAACTAGAGAAGAAAGAGCAGAGGTAAGGTCAGATGTATAAGATCTTGTAGCCATTGTAGGATCTGGTAATTCGTTCCTGCTATCTCTGATAAATTAATGAAAACAATCAGAAGGCAAAAGAAGCTAGGCTAATCAGCAAGCTTAGAGTAAAATACAAAGAATCATATCCTAAAATCTTCTCTCACCAGAATACTTCAAAAGATTTTAAAAATTAGACTCCTTTGAGTATGACAGTTCATTTCTGTAATCTCAGCTCCCTGGGAGACATAGGTAGAAGGAAGGGGGAAGTGAGAACCTATAAGAAAAATAATGGAAAAAGGGCCAAGGTGGGAAGTGTGGTTCTAAGGTTGAAATGCCTATATACCAAAGGCAATGCCCTGGGTTCAAACCCCAGTACTGCCAAAAAAATTAAAATAAATGAGCCAGGCACCCCATAATCCAAGCACTTGGGAAGAAGAGGCATGAGGAAAGCTACACCAAAGTCCAGCCTAAGGCACACAGCAAGCCCTGTTCTCAAGATAGTTAAGAGAAGAATGATTGTTTACCTCTGAATTCCACATTTAACAAGAGCTTTAGCATCAGTTCCCCATACACAGCACAAAGAAAAAATGGGGTGGGCAGAGAGGATAGACACATGAGCACATGTATGTGGTCATAGGCAACTGAACTCTGTCACCCCTCCCCCCTTCTAATCCTAAATCCATTCAGTTGTCAAGACCGGATGAAAACCACATTTAAAGTCCTCCTATCCTACACATCACTGACACCTGCCTGGGCTAACTTACCAGAACAAAACACTGTGCATGTTCAACTTCCAGGAATCTGATCCCTCTAGTCTTGCAACAAGGTGCCAGGCCAGGCTGCACATCCACTTCATCAATTCAGAGACCTTGTGGCTTCTCCTGCCCACTGCCAACTGCCCAAGGCATTTCCTCAGCAGCACACTGGGAGTTAGGCACACTGCCCCTATAATGTGGCAAAGAAATGAGCACAGTGTGGTGGTTTCCTCAGTAGGAATGTAAGTTCAAGGATGGCCTGGGCTTGATTGAGACACTGTCTCATTTCTCACAAAATAAAACAAAATGTCTTTCATAGAAGACATCTACACATGGCCAGGAAGCCTGCCAGCCACAGCCTGGCCACACCAGTACCTTCATGAGTCTACATACTTGAGAGAAGCTCCCAGTGGGCTACCTTGAGCCCCAAGGTAACCCTTTCAATGTGGAGTGCACAGCTCAGAGCATGCTGAGCCTCTAATAGGAGGAATGCAAATGGCAGGGTGTCTGGGCAGACCAGGTCTAGGGGCTGAGGGCTGGACATGTTCTTGGCAAGAGGCCAAGAGCCAGCTGGCTGAGACTGGGAAAACTCCAGGGCAAGGGGTCAAAGGTCTTCCAGCTCTGGTGTTAGGGAGGTCATGGGCTAAGGACCAGACAGCATCTCAAGACAACCTGGGCAGAGGATCTGGGGTCCAGATAGGGTGTTGGGCCACCCAGGGAAAGTGGCCCAAGGCTGGCCAGTGGGATCTGCAGGCACCACGAGATGAGTGACCAGGGCCAACAGGGGTCCCCTGGCAGCTGGGATGAGGGGCTGAGGGCCGGAATGAGGTTTCAGGCAGCCGGATTGAGGAGACAGGATTTCCAAGAAGTCCAGGAGGTCCTCAGTGCCAACCATTCTCAGGAACGGCCATTGTAGGCCCAACAGTCAGCCTCTTACCTTTCTTCCCAGAATCAATACTCCACTGCATGCATGTATTGTGTTTTCCATGTAGTCCACTATGTGTGAATACTCTACTGCAATCACACGTCATGTTCTGTGGGTATGGTCCACTGTTTGTAAATACTCCACTGCATGCACAAATCATGTTCCCTGTGTATAGTCCATTGTATGTAAATACTCCACTATATGTATATGTAATGTTCTCCGTGTACAGTCCACTGTGTGTCAATACTCCCCTGGGTGTACATGCTGTGTTCTCTGTGTGCAGTTCACTGTGTGTCAGTATTCCCCTGTGTGCCCACACTGTGTCCTCCATGTACAGCCCACTGTGTGTCAGTACTCCACTGCATGGACACACCACGCTCTCCGTGTACAGTGCACTGTGTGTAAATACTCCACTGCATGCACAGGCCGTGTTCTACATGTACACCCCATGGTGTATCAATACCCCTCTGTGTGTACACACCCTGTTCTCTGTGTATAGTCCACAGTTTGTAATTCCACTGTGTGAACAGGTCATGTCTCCATGTACAGTCCACTGTGTATAAGTTCTCCGCTGTGGGAACATGCTGTGTTCTCCATGTACAGTCCACTGTGTGTCAATATTCCACTTGTGCGCACTCTGTGCTCTCTGTGTGCAGCCCACTGTGTGTCAATACTCCATTGTGTGCACATGCCATGTCTCTGTGTACAGCCCACTGTTTGTCAATACTCCACTGTGTGCATATACCATGTTCTCCGAGTCTCATGATGTGTAAATAATCCACTGTGTGTGCATGCCATGTTCTCTGTATAGCCCACTATGTGTCAATACTCCAGTGTGGGCACATATTCTGTGTACAGCCCATGGCGTTTAAATACTCCACTGTTCATACATGTGATGTTCTCTGTGTACAGTCACCTGCCAAGGGGTCCTTAGGGTGCTTCTGGCTTCTTTGACTATGGTGAGCAATGTAGTATGCACATAGGTGTGTGTCACTGCCTTCTGCTGTTGGCATGCACTTGGGAGCTAGAGGTGCATACCATCTCCCTGCACCGCCATTTGGAAAACAAGCCTCTGCTCTGTAAACCTCCAGGAAACTCTAAGCACATCACCTCTTAGAATCTAGCACAATCAGTCCTCTCTGATTTTGTCACTTTAATGAATTTAATGTTAATTTGGATCCACATTTCCCTAATCACTGGTGTTGGGCATGTTCTCCCTGTACCTCTCATAATATCCACAGGGTCTTTTTTGACCTGTTGGATGAATTTTGCCTAATTTTTACCATGTTTCTTATTGCTACCTTCAAATAGTTTTACAGAAGAGTTTTGATTTATGTGCATAGCGCTTCTTCAACAATCATTCTCCCTCCATCAGTTTCTGTTCCTGCACCTATCCCAAACCCAAACTCACCTATCTCATTCAGTTTCCAAGTTCCATTTTCACATACATCTATTGAGACTGATATGTACATTCTCCCACCATTCTTCTCTCTATTCATTTCCACTCCCATTAGCATCCACCTGCTCTAGTCAAGACACATTTCAGTTTCTTGATAGTCATTTTTGTTAAACTATTAGCTTTTTGATGGGGTTATGGTATGGAATCTCACTACAGCTTATACCATACTCTAGTCAATTTGGTATGACATATATATATATATATATATATATATATATATGTAGATATATACATATATATCTACATATATATGTTTATGTTTTAGATATATGTCATGCCAGCTTATACCATAGTAAGTTTGGTAAGACCTGTATGTATTTATATATATTTGTTTTAGGTGTAAGACCCACATGTCTTCCAGGCACTAGTGGCTTATGGCCATAATTCTAGTCACTTGGAAGGCTGAGGTCTGATTGTAGTTCAAAGCCAGTCAGGCAAGAAAGTCTGTGATATTATTATCTCCAATTAACCAGCCAAAACTTAAGAATGGAGTTGTAGCTCAAGTGGTAGAGGGCTAGCATTGAGTGAAAAAAATTAGGGACAGCACCCTGAATTCAAGGTCCTGTATTGGCAACAAAAAAGAAGTTTAAAAAGATTTGCATATGAGAGAAGACATGAGCTCCTTATCTTTCTGAGCCTGGTTGCTGCACATCAGATCCATCCATTGCCCAGCCAAAAAATTCTTCTGTTTGTGTGTGTGTGTGTGCGTGTGTGTGTATGTGTGTGTGTGTGTGTGTGTGTGCGTGTGTGTGTATGTGTGTGTGTGTGTGTGTGTGTGTGTGTGTGTGTGTGTGTGTGTATGCATGTACGTAATGGTCCTGGGGTTTGAACTCAGGGCTTGGGTTCTATCCCTGAGCTTTTATACTCAAGGTTATCATTCTACCACTTGACTCTTCTCTGCTTCTGGCTTTTTGGCGGTTAATTGAAGAGAAGAGTCTCACTGACTTTCCTGCTCAGGCTACCTTTAAACCACAAGCAGCATCAGATCTCAGCCTCCTGATTAGCTAAGATTACAGATGTGAGCACCAGAATCCAGAAGAAGTATTTATGATTTTACTGTTTTTTTTTACAGGAGTCTAAAGTTCCCTGAGTCTTATAAAAGACTTTATATTTAGACTCTTGACCATTGTTGGAACTGTTAAGACTTTGGAGAGTCTTGGAGAATTTGCCTTGTGAGAGGAACATGAGCCTGCAGGGCCCAGGGTCAGAATGTTATACCT
>NW_027205629.1:0-5000 GCF_024711535.1 Dipodomys merriami
TTTTCTTTTTTTTTTAATATTATTTTATTTTATTTGAGAACATACTGTACAGAAGGGCTACAATTACATGGGCAGGATAATGCATACATTTCTTACCAAGCATTGCAGCCTCCTCCTTTGTTTACCCTTCACCTCCCTTCCCAGCCTCCCCCCTCCCCCCACCCAATTATACCCCCCTCCCCCCCCACCGACATTGTAAAGCTGGTTTTGACATGACATTTTGTACTTCTCATTGTTGCAACAGGTCCACCTGAATCCTTAAACGACTTGTTTGCCCCCATCACCTCCACATGTTATACTGACATCAAATATAGTGAAAGCGTCTCCCTGGTTTTCTATGTGTAGGACATTTTTAAGAATCTTTTGTAGGACTGGTTTGGTGGAGATATATTGTTTCTTTTTTTTTTTTTTTCTTTGCTATGGAAGGTTTTTATTTGGCCTTCAGTTATGAAGGAGAGTTTAGCTGGGTACAGTATTCTTGGTTGATAGTTGTTTGTTTTTAGGGCATGGCATACATCATTTCAGGCTCTTCTTGCTCTCATTCTCTCTGCTGAGAAATCTGAGGTGATTTTAATTGGTTGCCCTTTATAGGTGATTAATCTTTTCTCCTTGATAGCTTTAAGGATCTTTTCCTTGGTCTGAGTTGATCCTGTGTGGATTATAATGTTGCAGTGGGGTGTCCTATTCTCGTCTTGTCTATTTGGGGTTCTAAAAGTTTCTTGTATCTGAATAGGCCTATCTTTTTGCATGTTTGGGAACTTCTTTGCTAGGATCCTGTTAAACAAATTTCCTAGACCATTAACTTCTATTTCTAGGTGCTCCTCTACACACATTATCCTCAGATTATTCCTTTTGCTTGTGTTTTCCAAGTGTTGGATAGATCTATCATATTTCTTGGACTTGTCTTGGATGGTTGTATGTTCTTTCTCTATAATATCTGGGCTGTCTTCAATCCCCGAGATTCGATCTTCTGTGTGGTCTAACCTGCTGTCAAGACTTTCTACTTTGTTTTTTATTTCTTTTCCTTCTAATTGGTCAGCTTTGATGGCTTCAAATTCTTTGTTGAAGCTTTGTTTTAGATCTTGTATGAACTTCTTTACTTCCTTAATTTGGTGCTCAGTGTTTATTCTCAAATCACTTAGTTGATTGGTTATGGTTTCCTTGGACTTCCATTCCTTGTGTTGGTTTCCATTCAGCATTCCGTTTGTGGTCTCCCGACTTCCTTCAGCTCTTTGTTAATGGATTCCATGAATGCCTTTAGTGATCTTTGTTTATTCTCATCCTGCTCTCTAAATTCCTGTATTACACTTTGTTTAGCTTCCTCACGTTCACACCATTCCTGTAGTTCTCTTTGAGTGTTCTTAGACTTCCTATGCCATTCCTACCTTTCTCTTTGAGAATTCTCAAGCTGCTCATGCAAGTCGTGTATTAGTTTTTGAGTATCTTCCTCACACTCATGCTATTCGTGTATAAATCTTAGTTTGCCTCCTCTCTCTCACTATCACGCTCATACAGAGTCCTTTGTAGGTTTTCAATCTTTTCATTTATCATGTTGGCCAGCAGTGTTTATAGAGCTATTTGGGAACACTACTCTGGATTATTCATTATCTATTTTGTCCCTGATTATCATGAGTGGGAGTGAGATACCCGGACTTGCTATTTTTCTTGTGTTTATTTTTCCGGCTTACTCTGCCCATTTGGGATGAAAATAACACCAGTTTTGTGCTAAGAACACTATCTTAAGGCAACCATCAACCAAAGTCTGTATTTGCCCAGTCAATAGTCTGCAGATACAATCTAGTTCAACAGATACATCAACAATTCTTAAAAAATCATACACTCTTATAAAACAGGATTCATTTCAGGGATGCAAAGCTTGTTCAATATACGCAAATCAATTAATATAATTAATCACATCAACAGGAGCAAGGATAAGAACCACATGGTTATCTCAATAGATGTAGAAAAAGCATTTGACAAGATCAAGCGCCCCTTTATGATGAAGGTTTTTGAAAAATTAGGAATCCATGCAACATTCCTCAATAAAATAAAAGCTGTATATGACAAACCTACAGCCAGCATTATATTAATGGTGAAAACTAAAGCCATTTCGTCTTAACTCAGGAAAAGGACAAGGATGTCCAGTCTTTCCACTTCTCTTCAATCTATTATTACAATGCCTAGCTACAGCAATAAGACAAGATGCAAACATAAAGAGGATCCAAATAAGAAAAGAAGTAAAACTCTCTCTATTTGCAGATGACAGGAAATTGTATTTAAAGAAACCCATAGACTCCACTCCCAAATCACTCAAGCTGATTCAAAACTTTGGCAAAGTATCAGGGTATAAAATTAAACCCCCAAAATCAATGACTTTTCTGTATGCCAACAAAGAGAAAAGTGTGGCTGTAATTAAGAAAGCAACTCCATTTGTAATAACCCCACAAAAAATAAAATACCTAGAAATAAGCTTAACGAAAGAAGTGAAGGGCTCTATGATGAAAATTTTAAAAACCTGAAGAAAGGATATCAAAGCAGAACTTAGAAAATGGCAAAACCTCCCATGCTCCTGGATTGAAAAGATCAACATCGTCAAAATGGCAATAATTCCCAAGGCTATCTATAAATTCAATGTGATACCTAGCAAAATTCGAACCTCATTCTTCAAGGAAATAGAAGAGGCAATCCAAATATTCATATGGAATAATGAAATATCCCGAATAGCTAAAAGGCTTCTCAACAGAAAGAACAATGCTGGAGAAATATCAATACCAAATTTCAAACTCTACTATAAAGCCATAGTAATCAAAACAGCTTGGTACTGGCACAAGAACAGACCTCAGGACCAATGGAATAGAATTGAAAACCCAGAAATGAACCTACAGACATATAGCCATCTAATGTTCCATAAGGGAGCTAAAAAAAATAGAATGGAAGAAAGACAGCCTCTTCAGTAAATGGTGCTGGCAAAACTGGTTAACTACTCTTAGAAAACTAACGCTTGATCCTTATATATCACCCTGCACCAGAATCAACTCCAAATGGATCAAAGACCTCGGATTCAAAGCAGACACTCTGAAAACATTACAGGATGGAATAGGAGAAATCCTAGTTCTCCTTGGTGCAGGCCGAAATTTTCTTAATAGAGACCCAGAAACACAACAAATCAAAGAAAGGTTGGACAAATGGGATTGTATGAAGTTGCAGAGCTTCTGCATGGCAAAAGATATAGCAAGCAAGATCAATAGAAAGCCCTCAGATTGGGACAAGATCTTCAGTAGCCATACAACGGACAATGGTCTCATATCTAAAATATACCTGGAACTCAAAAAATTAAATCCCCCTACAACAAATCCTCAAAGAAAAAAACTGTCCAATAAATAAGGGGGCTAAAGACTTAAAGAGACACTCCTCTGAAGAACAAAGAAGGATTTCCAATAGACACAGGAAGAAATGCTCAAACTCTCTAGCCATAAAAGAAATGCAAATCAAAACAACATTGAGATACCACCTCACCCCAGTTAGAATGTCTATAACCAAGCACTCTAATAACAACAGATGCTGGAGGGGATTTGGACAGAAGGGAATCTTACTGCATTGTTGGTGGGAGTGTAAACTTGTTTAACCACTTTGGGAAGTAGTATGGAGGTTACTTAAATGTATCCACATAGAGCTCCCCTATGACCCAGCAATTCCACTTTGGGCATTTATCCAAATATTTACAATCAAGACCACACTAAAGCTACCAGCACAACTATGTTTATTGCAGCATTACTTACCATAGTAAGATCTGGAACCAACCCAATGACCCTCAGTTGATGAATGGATCAAGAAAATGTGGTACGTATACACAATGGAATTCTATGCCTCCATCAGAAAGAATGACATTGCCCCATTTGTTAGGAAATGGAAAGACTCGGAAAAAATTATATTAAGTGAAGTAAGCCAAGCCCAAAGAAACATAGATCCCAAGGTTTCCCTGATTTGCAATATCTAGTATATGTATGAGTCAAGCAAAAAAGTTCAGATAAGGTGATGTTAGCAAATGAACCCTAAGATATGTATTCAGTTTTTTTTCTTTCATGCGATTGTTTCCAACACATTTATAAGATAATTTCTTTGTTGCTTTGTATGTCCCTCCCCCACAGTATAACCCCTGCTTTCACTGTATTTGATGTCGGTTTAATTTGTGGAGAGTAATGGGAAAAACAAGTCGTTTAAATAAAGATACAGGTGGACCCATTGCAACAATGAGGTGTACAAGTCGTTATGTCGAAAACGAAATTCACAGCTTTGGTGGGGGGGGCTTGAAGGCTGGGGGGGGAGGAGGTTGGGAAGGGACGGGAAGGAGAAACAAAGGAGGAGGCTACAATGCTTGATAATAAATGTACTCATTTTCTTGTCCATGTAATTGTAACCCCTCTGTACAGTATATTCACAGTAAAAAATAAATAAAAATTAAAAAAATAAAAGAAAAAGAAAGAAGAGAAGAGAAGAAAGATTTTAAAAAACTGAAACAGTACAATAAAAAACTTTTTACTTCCATTTTTTGGAGTTCATTTCTATAAATATCATTTTATATGCTCATATGTACATACCTATTGAGCCCTCTATTAAGGATATCCTCCTTTGGTCTCACTGTATGAATGTTTAGATTTCTGTTTAATTCATTATGTCCAAGTGTAGTTATTTGTCTTTTACTATCCATTGGAATTTTTTGTAGATTTATAGGCACATTTTAATTATTACAAATGAGGGAAATTATGCAGCTTGTATTTCTTTGGGTCTGTCTTACTTCACTTACTATAATTTTTTTTCCAAGTTTTTCGTTTCCTTATGAACAAGGGAATGTCATGCTCTCCAATGGAAGCATAGAATTACACTGTGTATACATATCACATTTTCTTTCTTTTGGAAAAACAGTTTTGTTCTATTCTAAAGATGCTATACAGAGTGGTTACAGTTACATGAGTAAGGCAATGAGTATATTTCTTGTTGAG
>NW_027205629.1:10000-13802 GCF_024711535.1 Dipodomys merriami
CTATAAATCTCTTTTTGTTGTATCCTGTCTAGTTTTAGAATAAGTGGAATACTGGCTTCATATGATGAGTTTGTGCCACGGACCGGCTCTGTCGGGACGACAGAGGATACCTAGTGGAGGTAACTGGAACAGGTGGGGAGATGGCAAACACAACTCACACACAAGAGGAGTGAATGCTGAGTGCGATTTATTGCAGAGGATAACAAGCTTTTATAGCAAAAGTCTCCATGAGAAAGGGCAAAAGGTTACACAATCTTGCTGCAAGGCTTCATTCTTGGGTGGTCACCAGCTGGTCACCTGATCTTGTTTTTTGGATGAGGAGCTATGACGATAGGCACTTGTTTTCGGCTTTAGCTCTACTTTTAAGAAATACAATTGGTTTCGATGTTTATCATCTATTAACCATTAACCAGAGCATATGGGCAAGGTGCTGGACAGAAAGGCATGAACTCTAGTACTTTATTGTTACTTTTGTTTAGTTTTGTACTTTATGCGTTTCAAATCTTTTCTAAGCAATTGTGATCCTTTGTCATTCTTTAGAGGGTCCCCAATTTGTGGCCAAAATCATGATATTCAGTATACTTAGTTAAATCTGGCCATATATCAAATTTAAGTTCATAGTGTCTTTTCTGTAACCCTTTCACATAATCATTTACTCTTTTCCATAGTGGCCTTAACTGTCTCATAAGATCTTTCTTATTCCTTCTTTGATAGTAAGCACCAAGGAGGTCTAGATCTAACAAGTCTCTCAGTAAATGAAAGAGAGTAATAGGAATTTCTTTCTCCTAAGTAGTTTTCCCAACGGTTGCCATCCTTATCATACACACCTGTAAAAGGCTATGGATCTGGGGGAAGTCTTTGGGGTCCTCTACATAATGGAGGATCCCACCATTTTCCTCTGATAAGCCATTGTCACCTTTCATCTATCAACCTTTTAGGGATCTTTTTTAGCTTTTGGTCCAAATATCCCTCTGCATCTTTTTTATCTACAGGGTATCTATATGAGTCTATTGTATATGCTTTAAGATTAAAAGGAAGTCTCCAATAGCCATACATTCTTTTTGCTCTAGCCGTGCCTACAGCTTCTTGTAAATTTCTTACAAACAATTCCTTCTGCTGAAGTGACGTGATGAAACCCCCAATACTTTTATATTTACTTATGACTTGTCTAATACCCTCCATAAGAGGGGTTTTTAGGGTAGCACTTAAGTCTGGTGAGTTAGTCATAATCTCAGGACACTCATCAGATGTTGGAATCATCAACACTTCCAAGAAAGAGCCTTGAATAAGGGAACGTTGAGCATGAGTAAGTAGAACAAGCAGCAAGAACAGTAAAAGATTAATAGGCACTCCTATACAGCGAAGAAAAGAAAAACAGAAACAGAAAGACATCTTTCCCAGGGGCTTGCCAGCCTTTCCAGGAGGTAGGCCTCTTTGAAGCCCCATTCTTTGATGTAGACTTCAGTGAAGTCCCATTCTCAGAGATAGGCCTCTTTGAAGCCCCATTCTCTGAGGTAGACTTCGGTGAAGTCCCATTCTCAGAGGTAGACCTCTTTGAAGCCCCATTCTCTGAGGTAGACTTTGGTGAAGTCCCATTCTCAGAGGTAGGCTTCTGTGAAGCCCCATTCTCAGGTCTGAAAGCAGGTGTTCCATGCTAAGCAGACTCCACCGGAGTAGGCGTGGCAAGTTTGAAAGTATTTTTTCCCCTCTACTCATGGAAAATTTTGAGTATTTATGCTTGTTTTTCTTTAAAGGTCTGGTCAAATTCAGCACTGAATTATATGATCCTAGACGTTTTGTGGTCAGGAGAATTTTATTACTGCTTCATTCTCATTCCTTATAGATCTATTTAAGTGATTTATATTTTCTTGTTTGAATTTTGGTAGTTCAAGTACCTCTAGAAATGTGTGTCTTCCTTTGGGATTGTCCAGTTTACTTGAATATAAGCTTTCAAATATTCCCTCACTATCCTCATTATTTCTTTTCTTTATTATTTTTGTTTTTTTTGGGGTCCAGTCATGAGGCCTGAACTCTAGGCCTGGGCACTGTCCTTCAGCTCTTCAGCTCAAGGCTAGAGCCCTACCACTTGAGCCACAGTGCCACTTCCGGCTTTTTTCCTTTTGCTTATGTGGTGCTAAGGAATCGAACCCAGGATCTCAGGTATGCAAGGCAAGACGCTCTACCACTGAGCCACCTTCCCAGCCCATTATGCTCATTATTTCATTGATGTGTGTGTTATCCCTTTTTGTTTTTTTGTTCTTTTTTATTGTGAAAATACTGTTGAGAGGGGTTACAATTACATGGGCAAGATAATGAGAACATTTCTTTTTTCTTTCTTTTTTTTTTGGGGGGGGGTCCGGTCATGGGGCCTGAACTCTGGGCCTGGGCGCTGTCCCTCAGCTCTTCAGCTCAAGGCTAACGCTCTACCACTTGAACCACAGCGCCACTTCCAGATTTTTTCTTTTTGTTTATGTGGTGCTGAGGAATCAAATCCAGGGCCTCAGGCATGCAAGGCAAGTGCTCTACCACTGAGCCACCTTCCCAGCCCCAATGAGTACATTTCTTATCAAGCATCGTAGCCTTCTCCTTTGTTTCCCCTTCCCATCCTTTCCCATCCTTCCCTCACCCCCCTCACCCAATCCTCCCCACTCTCCCCGCTCCCACCCACCAAAGTTGTAAAGTTCATTTTCGACATAACAATTTGTATGTCTCATTGTTGCAATGGGTCCTCCTGTATCCCTATTTAAATGATTTGTTTTTTCCCTTCCCCTCCACAAATTATAACAATATCAAATACAGTGAAAGCAGATGTTATACCGTGGGGAAGGGACATACAAAACAACAAAGAAATCATCTTATAAATGTGTTAGAAACAATTGCATGAAAGAAAAAAATACATTTGAATACCTATCTTAGAGTTCATTTCCCTAACAGCAACCTATCTGATCTTTTCTGTTTGACTCAGACATACACTAGGAATTGAAAATAGAGAAAACCATGGGACCTATGTTTCTTTGGGTCTGGCTTACTTCACTTAATATAATTTTTTCCAAGTCTTTCTATTTCCTAACAAATGAGACAATGTCATTCTTTCTTATGGAGGCATAGTATTCCATTGTGTATACATACCACATTTTCTGGATCCATTCATCTACTGAGGGGCATAGGGTTGGTTCCATATCTTAGCTATGGTAAATAAGGCTGCAATAAACATAGTCGTGCTGGTAGATTTAGTGTGGTCTGGTTTGTGAGCATTTGGGTAAATGCCCAAAAGTAGGATTGCTGGGTCATAGGGGAGCTCTATGTGGAGTCTTTTGAGGAACGTGCATATTACTTTCCAAAGTGGTTGAACAAGTTTACACTCCCACCAACAATTTTATTCATTTGAGCCTGTTCCCGCCTTCCTTTAGTCAGCTTAGCTGAAGGTTTATGTATCGTTTTTTATCTTTTAAATCTCCAACTTCTTGTATAAATTGTTCTATTTTTATTCAAGTAGCCATGTGTGGGTGTGGTGGCATGTGTGCACACAATCGTACATGTGTGCACATGTACTAGTCCCAAAGGTTGAACTCAGGACCTGGGTGTTGTCCTTTACCTTTTTCATTCAAGGCTTGTGTTCTACCACTTGATCCACAGCTTCAATTCTGGCTTTTGGTGGTTAACTGGATATAAAAATCTCACAGATTTTCCTGCCTAGGCTGGCTTTGAACCATGATTCTCAGATCTCAGCCTCCTGAGTAGCTAAGATTACAGATGTGAGCTACAGGTACCCAGTTCATAGGCTTATATAAATTTCTTTAAG
>NW_027205630.1:0-13787 GCF_024711535.1 Dipodomys merriami
CCTCAAACTAACCCTAACACTAATCATTACCCTATCCCTAACCCTCACCCTCACCATTAACCCTCACCATCACCCTAAACCTAACACTAACCCTAACCCTCACTCTAATCCTTAACCTCACCCTAACCCTATCCCTTACCATTACCCTAACCATCACCCTAATCCTAACATTCACCCTAATCCTAACCCTACCCCTTATCCTAACCCTCATCCTAACCCTAACCCTAACCCTCACCCTCACCCTAACACTAATCCTAACCCTAACCCTAACCCTCAAAAACACCCTAACCCTCACCCTAACCCTAATGCAAACCCGAACCCTAAAACTCACCCTAACCCTAACCCTAACCCTAAACCTCACACTAACCCTAACCATCACTCTAACCCTAAACTTCATCCTATCCCTGACCTTCACCCTCATCCTCACCCTAACCCTAATCTTAACACTTACCTAACCGAAAAGCTCACCCTCACCCTCACCTTCACCCTAACCCTCAACCTCACATTAGACCTCACCATAAACCTTACCCTAAACCTAACAATAACCCTCACACTAACCCTCAACTTCACCCTAAACCTAACCCTAAGCCTTACCCTCATCCTAGCCCTAACCCTAACTCTAACGCTCACACTAACCCTAACCCTCACCCTAACCCTAAACCTAACTCTAACCCTCAAACTAACCCTAACCCTCATCCTAACCATCACTCTAACACTTATCCACAACCTAACCCTAACCCTAACCCTAACCCTCACACTAACACTCACCCTAACCGTAACATTAACCCTCCCCCTCAGCCTAACCCTCACACTAACCCTAACCCTCACCTTAAACCTAAACCAAACCCTCACCCTCACCCGCAAGCTCACCCTCAGCTTAACCCTAACGCTAACACTAATCCTAACCCTAACCCTCACCTACACCCTCACCCTCACCTGAACCATAATCCTAACCCTCAACCTCACACTCAGCCTCACCCTAAAACTCACCCTCACCCTAACCCTAACCTTAAACCTATCCCTATCGCTCACCCTAACCCTAATGCTAACCCTAACCCTCACCCTCACCCTAACCCTAATGCTAACCCTAACACTCAACCTCACCCTAACCCTCACCCTAACCCTAACACTAAAACTAACACCAACCCTAACCCTCACCCTAACCTAAACCTAACCCTCATCCTAACCCTAACCCTAATGCTAACCCTAACACTCAACCTCACCCTAACCCTCACCCTAACCCTAACACTAAAACTAACACCAACCCTAACCCTCACTCTCACCCTCACCCTCACCCTCACCCTAACCTAACCCTAACCCTCATCCTAACCCTAATGCTAACCCTAACCTTCACCCTCACCCTAAACCTCTCACCAACCATAACCCTCATCCTAACCCTAACCCTCACATGCAACCTAACCCTCACCCTAACACAAAACTTCACCCTAACCATATCCCTAAACCGAACCCTCACTTCACCCTAATCATCACCCTAAACGTTATAGTCACCCTCACACTAACAATCACACTAACACTAACCCTCAACCTAACCCCAACCCTAACACTCACCTCACCCTCACCTCAGCCTAACAAAAACCCTAACCCTAAACCTCACACTCACCCTCACCCTAACCCTAACCCAAACCCGAACACTCACCCTAACCCTCATCATAAACCTAAGCCTCACCCTCACCCTAAACCTAAACCTAACCTTCACCCTAACCCTCACGCCAACCTTAACCATAACCCTAACCCTAACCCTCACCCGAACCCTCAACATAACACTAAACCTCACCCTCTCCCTAACTTTCACCCTAATCTTTACCCTCAACCTAACCCAAACCCTAAGCCTAAACCTAACACTCACACCAACCATAACCCTCACCCTCAGCCTAACACTTACACTAACCCTTAACCTAACAGTAACATTCATGCTAACCCTAACCCTAACTGTAAACCTCACCCTCAACAGCCCCTTCACCCTCAGCCTTACCCTAACCCTAACCCTAATCCTAACCCTAACCCTCAACCACACCCTCACCCTAACCCTAACCCTAACCAAAACACTAACACTCACCCTTACCCTCACCTAACCCTATTCCCAACCCTAACAATAACCCTAACCCTAACACTAAAACTCACCCTAACCTAATCCTAACCCTTACCCTCACCCTCATTCTAACACTCACCCTCATCCTGACCCTCACCATCACACTAACCCTCCCCCTCCCCCTAACCCTCACACTAACCCTAACCCTCACCTTAAACCTAAACCAAACCCTCACCCTCACCCTAACCATAATCCTAACCCTCAAACTCACACTCAGCCTCACCCTAACCCTCACATTAACCTGATACCTCACCCTAACTCTAACCCTAAACCTCACCCTCAATTTCATCCTCACCCTCAGCCTAACTCTAACCCTAATCCTAACACTATCCCTCACACTCACCCTAAACCTAACCCTAACTCTCACCCTCACCCTCAGCCTCACAAGCACCCCCACCCTCACCCTCACCCTCACATTAATCCTCAACCTCACCCTAAACATCACCCTAACCCTAACCCTCACACTAACCCTAAACATAACATTCACCCTAACACTAAATCTCATCCTAAACCTCACCCTAACCCTTAAGCTAACCCTAACGCTCACCCTCACACTAAACCACACCCTAACTCTTATCCTCACACTAACCCTAACCCTAACCCTAACCCTAATCTTCACACTAACCCTAACCCTAACCCTATCCCTACACCTCACCCTGACTCTCATCCTAAACCTAACCCTCACCACACCCTAATCCTCACCCTCACCAGAACCCTCACCCTCACACGAACACCCACCCTCACACGAACACTCACCCTCACAATAAATATCACCCTAACCATACCTCTCGCCTAACCCTAACCCTAAACCTCACCCTAACCCTAAGCCTCAACATAAACCTAACCTTCACCCTGACTCTCACCCTAAGCCTAACCCTCACCCTAACCCTCACCCTAACCCTAACCCTCACCCTAAACCTAAACCTCACCCTCACACTAACCCTAAACCTCATCCTAACCCTAAACCTCACCCTCACCCTCTCCACAACCCTAAACCTCATCCTAATCCTAACCTTTTACCTAATGCTAACCCTAAACCTCACCCTCTCCCTAACCCTTACCCTCACCCTAACCCTATCCCTAACCAACACACTAAACCTAACCCTCACCCTAACCCTAACCCTAAACCTCACAATAAACCTAACACTCAACCCTAACCCTAACCCTACCCCTCAGCCTAACCCTAAACCTAAATCTAACTGTAACCCAAATCCTCACCCTATCCCTAACTTTAACCCTAACCTTCACCCTCAACCTCCCCTTCCCCCTCAGCCTTACCCTAACTGTAACCCTAATCCTAACCCTGAACCTAACCTCACCCTAACCCTAACCCTCAGCATCACCCTAACCCTCACCCTAACATTTACCCTCAACCTAACCCAAATCCTAACCATAAACCTAACAATCACACTAACCGTAACCCTAACCATCACCCTATCCTTTATACTAACCCTAAACCTAACCCTAACCCTCAACCTAACCTGAACGCTCACACTACCCTAAACCTAAACCTAAACCTAACTCTCTCGCTAACCCTAAACCTCACCCTCAACCTAATTCTCACCCTCTCCCAAACTCTCACTCTAAACCTTACCCTCACCCTAAACCTAACCCTAAACCTAACGATAACCCTCACCCTCACCTAACCTAACCTGGATCCTAACCCTCACCCTAACCCTCACCCTAACACTAACGCTATCCCTAAAACTCACCCTCACCCTAAACCTCATCCTAACCTTTACCCTCACTATAACCCTAACCCTAACCCTAACCCTAATCCTCACCGTAACCCTAACCCTCACCCTAACCTTAACCGTCACCCACACCCTAAAACTCACCCGAACCCGAACCCTCACCCTCACCCTAACCGGAACCTAAACCTCACCCTAACACTAACCCTCAATCTAAACCTAACTCTAACCCTCACCCTCATACTAAACCTAACCCTCACCTTAACCTTCACAATAACCCTCACCTTAAACCTAACGCTAACCCTAAAACTCACTCTCACCCTAAACCTCAATATTATCCTTATCCTCACACTAACCCTAACCCTAACCGTAATCCTCACATTAACGCTATCCCTCAACCTAACCCGAACCCTACCCCTCACCCTACCCCTCACCCTAATACTAACCCTAATCCTAACCCACACACTAACCCTATCCCAAACCCTCAACTTCACCCTAACCCTCACCGTCACCGTCACATTAACCCTCACCCTAACCCTAACCCTCAACTACACCTTCAACCTCACCCTCACACTAAACCTCACCCTCACTCTAAGTATAACCCTAATCATAAACCTCACCCTAAACCTAATCCTAGTCATCATCCTAACCCTAACCCTCACCTTAAAACTCACCATCACCCGAATGCTAACCCTAACCCTAACCTTTACCCTAACCCTCACCCTAATCCTAACCCTATCCCTTACCCTCACCCTAATCATAAACCTAATCCTAAAACTAAACTTCACTCTCACCCTAACCCTTACCCTCACCCCAACCCTAACACTAACACTCAGCCTAACCTTCATCCTAACCCTCACACTAACCCTAAACCTCACCCTAACCATAAACATAACCCTCAGCCAAACCCACTTCCTAACCCTAAACCTAACCCTCAACCCAACCCTAACCCTAACCCAAAATCTAACCCTCATCCTAACCCTAAACCTCACCCTCACCCTCACCCTCAGCCTAACCCTAACCTAACCCTAAACCTAACCCTAAACCTCACACTCACCCTCACCCTAACTCTAACCCTAACCCTAACCCTAAACTTCAACCTAACCCCAACTCTATCCCTAACCCTCACCTAAACCTAACCCTCACCCTCACCCTCACCGTCACCCTAAACCTCACCCTCACCCTAACCCTAACCCTAACCCTCACCCTAAGCCTAAGCCTTAACCTAACCCTCACCTTCACCCTAAAACTCACCCTAACCCTTACCCTCACCTCAAACCTAAACCTAACCCTCAGCCTAACCCTCATTCTAACCCTAAACCTAAACCTAACCCTCACCCTAACCTTAAAGCTGATCCTAACCCTAAACCTCACATTAACCCTAACCCTCACCCTCACCCTCAACCTCACCCTCAGCCTAACCCTAATCCTAACACTAATCCAAACACTAACCCTAACCCTCACCCTAACTCTAAACCTAAACCTAACCAAAACCCTCACACTAATCATAACCCTATCCCTAACCCTAACCCTAATCCAAAACCTAACCCTCACCCTCACCCTAACCCAAAACTTAACTCTCAGCCTAACCCTCATCCTAACCCTAACCCTCACACTAACCCTCACTCTAACCCTAACCCTAACCCTAACCCTCACCCTAAACCTAACTCTAACCCTCACCCTCATACTAACCCTAAACCTCACCTTAACCCTCATCCTAAACCTAACCCTAACCCTAACGCTAACCCTAACCCTCACTCTCACCCTAACCCTCGCCCTAACCCGTATCCTCACACTAACCCTAACCCTAACCCTAAACCTCACCCTAACCCTAACCGAACCCTCACCCTCACCTTTACCCTAACCCTCACCATCACCCCAACCATCAACATCACCCTAACCCTCACCTACACCCTCACCCGCACTCTCAGCCTCACCCTCACCCTAACCATCACCCTCACCCTAAACATCACCCTAACCCTAACCCAAACCCTAACCTTAACCCCAATCTTCACCCTAACCCTAATCCTCAACTTAAACCTCACACTCTCCCTAATCCTCACCCTAACCCTAACCCTAAGCCTTTCCTAACCAAATACCTCACCCTCACCCTAACCCTCAAACTAACCCTCTCCCTCACCCTAAACCTCACCCTCACCTTAACCCTAATCCTAACCCTAATGGTAACACTAGCCCTCACCTCACCCTAACCCTAATCTTAACCCTAACCCTAACCCTAATGCTAACCCTTAACCTCAACCTCACCATAACCCTCACCCTAACCCTTACCCTCACCCTCAACCTCACCCTAACCCTAACCCTAACATTAACCCACACCCTAACCCTCACCCTAACACTAACCCTAACCCTACCCCTTAGCATAAGCGTCACCCTAAACCTAACCCTAACCCTAATAGTCACCCAATCCCTAACACTTATGCTAAGCCTCACCATCACCCTCACCCTCACCTTACACCTAATGCTACATTAACCCTCAGCCTCACCCTAAAACTCGCCCTAACCCTTACCCTCACCTTAAACCTATCCCTCACCATCACCCTAACACTCATCCTAAACCTCACACTAACCCTAAACCTCACCCTAACCATAAACATAACCCTCAGCCAAACCCACTTCCTAACCCTAAACCTAACCCTCAACCCAACCCTAACCCTAACCCAAAATCTAACCCTCATCCTAACCCTAAACCTCACCCACACCCTCACCCTAACCCTCAGCCTAACCCTAACCTAACCCTAAACCTCACACTCACCCTCACCCTAACTCTAACCCTAACCCTAACCCTAAACTTCAACCTAACCCCAACCCTATCCCTAACCCTCACCTAACCCTAACCCTCACCCTCACCGTCACCCGAAACCTCACCCTCACCCTTAACCTAACCCTAACCCTCACCCTAACCCTAAGCCTTAACCTAACCCTCACCTTCACCCTAAAACTCACCCTAACCCTTACCCTCACCTGAAACCTAAACCTAACCCTCAGCCTAACCCTCATTCTAACCCTAAACCTAAACCTAACCCTCAGCCTAACCTTAAAGCTAATCCTAACCCTAAACCTCACATTAACCCTAACCCTCACCCTCACCCTCAACCTCACCCTCAGCCTAACCCTAATCCTAACACTAATCCAAACACTAACCCTAACCCTCACCCTAACTCTAAACCTAAACCTAACCAAAACCCTCACACTAATCATAACCCTATCCCTAACCTTAACCCTAATCCAAAACCTAACCTCACCCTCACCCTAACCCAAAACTTAACTCTCAGCCTAACCCTCATCCTAACCCTAACCCTCACACTAACCCTCACTCTAACCCTAACCCTAACCCTAACCCTCACCCTAAACCTAACTCTAACCCTCAACCTCATACTAACCCTAAACCTCACCTTAACCCTCATCCTAAACCTAACCCTAACCCTAACGCTAACCCTAACCCTCACCTTCGCCCTAACCCGTATCCTCACACTAACCCTAACCCTAACCCTAACCCTCACCCTAACCCTAACCGAACCCTCACCCTCACCTTTACCCTAACTCTCACCATCACCCCAACCATCAACATCACCCTAACCCTCACCTACACCCTCACCCACACTCTCAGCCTCACCCTCACCCTAACCATCACCCTCACCCTAAACATCACCCTAACCCTAACCCAAACCCTAACCTTAACCCCAATCCTCACCCTAACCCTAATCCTCAACTTAAACCTCACACTCTCCCTAATCCTCACCCTAACCCTAACCCTAAGCCTTTCCTAACCAAATACCTCACCCTCACCCTAACCCTCAAACTAACCCTCTCCCTCACCCTAAACCTCACCCTCACCTTAACCCTAATCCTAACCCTAATGGTTACACTAGCCCTCACCCTCACCCTAACACTAATCTTAACCCTAACCCTAACCCTAATGCTAACCCTTAACCTCAACCTCACCATAACCCTCACCCTAACCCTTACCCTCACCCTCAACCTCACCCTAACCCTAACATTAACCCACACCCTAACCCTCACCCTAACACTAACCCTAACCCTACCCCTTAGCATAAGCGTCACCCTAAACCTAACCCTAACCCTAATAGTCACCCAATCCCTAACACTTATGCTAAGCCTCACCATCACCCTCACCCTCACCTTACACCTAATGCTACATTAACCCTCAGCCTCACCCTAAAACTCGCCCTAACCCTTACCCTCACCTTAACCCTATCCCTCACCATCACCCTAACACTCATACTAACCCTTACCCTAACGCTAACACTCACACTAACCCTAAACCTAAACCAAACACTAAACCTCACACTAACCGTCACCCTAACCCTAAGCCTAACCCTAAACCTCACTCCCACCCTAACACTTATCCTTTCCCGAACAATAACCCTAACGCTCAGCCTAACCCTCATCCTAAACCTAACCCTAAACCTAACCCTCACCCTAACCGTCACCCTCACCCTCAACCTCACCCTCAGCCTTACACTAACCCTAAACCTAATACAAAACCTAACCCTAACCCTCACCCTCACCCTAACTCTAAACCTAACCCTAACCCTCACCCTCAGACTAACCCTAACCCTATCACTTACCCTCACCCTAAAACTAACCGTAATCCCAATCCTAACCCTCACCTCACCCTAAACCTCACCCTAACCCTAACCCTCACCCTAGCCCTAACCCGAACCATAACCCTAAACCTGACCCTAAACCCTAACTCTGACCCTCACACTAAGCCTAACCCTACACCCAAGCGTAATCCTATACCTAACCTTCACCCTCACCCTCACGCTAAACCTAAACCTCACCCTAACCATAACCCTAACCCTAGCCCTCACCCTAACCATAACCCTCACCTACACCCTAACCCTCACCCTCACCCTCACCCACGCCCTAAACCTTACCCTCACCCTAAACATCACCCTAATTCTCACCCTTAACCTAACCCTAACCCTAATCCTCACCCTAACCCTAATCCTCAACTTAAACCTCAGCCTCACCCAAATCCTCACCCTAACCCTAACTCTAACCTTTTCCTAACCGAAACTAATACCCTCACAATATCCCTCAACCAAACCCTCAACCTCACCCTAGCCCTCACGCTAAAACTAACCCTAACCCTAACCCTCACCCTCACCCTCACCATAACCCTAACCCTTACCCTCATCCTTACCATAAGCCTATCCCTAACCCTCACACTAACCCTAATCCTAAACCTAACCCTATTGCTAACACTAGCCCTCACCCACACCCCAACCCTAATCCTAACCCTAAAACTTAGCCTAAGGCTAACTCTAAACCTAATGCTAACCCTAAACCTCAACCTCACCCTAACCATCACCCTAAACCTTACCCTCAACCTCAACCTCACCCTAACGCTAACCCTAACCCTAACCCTAACCCTAACCCTCACCCTAACCCGAAACCTACCCTTCAGCATAACACTCACCCTAAACTTAACCCTAACCCTAATCCTTACCCTATCCCTAACCCTAACCCTACACTTCAGCCTAAACCTAACACTCATCCTCAACCTCACCCTCACCCTAATCCTAACGCTAAAACTCACCTAACCCTAACCCTTATCCTAATGCAAACCCTAAACCTCAACTCACCCTAACACTCACCCTAAACCTCACCCTCATTTTAATCATAACCCTAACCCTCACTCTATACCTAACCCTCAACCTCACCCTCACCCTTACCATCACCCAAACCCTCACCCTCACCGTAACCCTAACCATAACACTAACCCTCACGCTAAACCTAACTCTTACCCTCAACCTCACCCTCACCCAAAGCCTAACCCTAAACCTAAGCCTCATCCTAAACCAAACCCTCAACCTCACACTCACCCTAAACCTTAACCTCAACCTAACCCTAACCCTAAACCTAGCCCTCACCCTAACCCTTACCCTCACCGTCACCCTAACCTTAACCCTCACCTTAATCCTAACCCTCACCCTAAACCTAACCCTAACCCTCACCCTCACCCTCATCCTAACCCTAACCCTATCCCTAACCCTCACCCTAAACCTAACCCTAACCGTAAGGATAACCATAACCCTCACCCTCAACCTAATCCCAAACCTAACCCTAACCTTAACTGTAAACCTAATCCTAACCCTTACACTATCCCTAACCCTCAACCTCTCCCTAACCCTCACTCTAACCCTAAACCTCCCCCTAACGCTCACACTAACCCTAACCCTAACACTAACACTAAACCTCACCCTAACCCTCACCCTAACCCTAAACCTAACCCTAACCCTCACTCTAATGCTCAACTTAACCCTCACCCTAAACCTAACCTTAACCCTCACACTAAACCTAAAACTCACCCTAACCCTATCCCTAAACCTACCTCTCAAACTAACCCTCACCCTAACCCCCACACTAACCCTAACACTCACCCTCACCCTAACCCTAACCCTCAACCAAACCCTTTTCCTAATTCTAACCCTAAGCCTCAACCTGACCCTTACACTAACCCTAATCCTCAACCTATCCCTATCCCTCACCCTCAGACTCACCCTCAGCCTAACCCTAACCCTAACCCTAATCCTAACCCTAAACCTCACCCTCACCCTCAACCTAACTCTAAACCTCACCATAACCCTGACCCTCACCCTAAACCCAACCCTATCCCGAACACTCACACTAACTCCAACCCTCACCCTAACCCTAACCCTAATCCTCACCCTCACCATAAGCCTAAACCTCACCGTAACATCACCCTAACCATAAAACTAACACTAACCCTCACCCTCAACCTCACCCTAAACCTCACCTTAACCATTACCATCACCATAACCCTAACCCTAACCCTAATCCTCACACATACCCTAATCCTAACCCTCACCCTAATGCTCACCTTAACCGTAACTCTCACCCTCACCCTAACCCTAACTGTCACCTTAACTCTCAATCTAACCCTAACCATCACCCACACCCTAACACTCAAGCTCACCTGAACCCTAACCCTCACCCTAAACCTAATCCTAAACCTCACCATAACCCTAACCCTCACTTAAACCTAACTCTAACCCTCACCCTCAACCTAAGCCTCACCCTCATCCTAACCCTCACCCTAACCCTCACCCTAACACTAAAGCTAACCCTAATCCCCACTCTCACCCTAAGCCCCACCTAACCTCACACTAACCCTAACCCTAACCCTAACTGTCACATTAAACATAACCCTCAACCTAACCCTAACCCTCACCCTCACCCTCACCTTCCGCCTAAAACTAATCCTATCCCTAACCCCAACCCTAAACTTAACACTAACGCTAAGCCTAACCCTCATCCTAACCCTCAACCTCACCCTAGCCGATACCCTAACCCTATGCCTAACCCTAACCCTAACACTAAACCTAACCCTAAACCTAACCATAAACCTCACCCTCAGCCTCACCCTCACTGTAAACTTAACACTAACCTAACACTAACAATAACCCTAACCCTAACCCTCACTGTAACCCTAACCTTAACCTTTAGCCTTACCCTCACCATAACCCTCACAATAACCCTAACCCTCAACCTAACTCTAATCCTAACCCTCACTCTCACCCTCACGCTCACACTCAGCCTAACTTTAAAACTAACGCTGCTCCTAACACTAACCCTCAACTTCACCCTCACACTAACACTAAACCTAACCCTAAGCCTAACCCTCACACTCACCCTCACCCACACCTAAGCCTCACTCTCACCATCACACTCATCCTCACCCTAACCCTAACCCTAACACTAAACCTAACTCTAAACCTAAACCTCACCCTTACCCTAACCCTAACTCTAACCCTATCCCTAAACCTAAACTTCACCCTAACCCTAACCCTAACCCTCACCCTCACAGTAACTTTCAACCTAACCTTAATCCTACCAATAACCCTAACCCTAACGCTAACCCTCACCCTGTCCATAACCCTCACCCTAACCCTAACCCTCACCCTCACCCTTAGGCTCAGCCTAAACCTAAGCCTAAGACTAAGACTAAACCTTACCCTCACACTCACCCTCACCCTAACCCTAACAGTAACACTCTCCCTAACCCTAATCCTCACAATCACCCTCCCCCTCTGCCTAACACTAAGCCTATCCCTAACCCCAACCCTAAACTTAACAATAACCCGAAACCTAACCCTCACCCTAACCCTCACCCTCCCCTAGCCCATATCTTAACCCTAAGCCTAATCCTAACCCTAACCCTAACCCTAACCCTAAACCTAACCATAAACCTCACCCTCAGCCTCACCCTCACCGCAAAATTAACACTAACCTAACACTAGCAATAACCCTAATCCTAACCCTAACCCTCACTGTAACCTTAACCTTTAGACTTTCCCTCACCATAACCCTCACAATAACCCTAACCCTCAACCTAAACCTAACCCTAACCGTCACTCTCACACTCACGCTCACCCTCAGCCTAACTTTAAACCTAACGTTACTCCTAACACTAACCCTCAACTTCACCCTCACACTAAACCTAACCCTAACCCTAAGCCTAACACTCACACTCACCCTCACCCACACCCTAAGCCTCACTGTCACCCTCACACTCATCCTAACCCTAAACCTAACCCTAACACTAAACCTAACTCTAACCCTAAACCTCACCCTTACCCTAACCATAACTCTAACCCTATCACTAAACCTAAATTTCACCCTAATCCTAACCCTTACACTCACCCTCACAGTAACTTACAACCTAACCTAATCCTACCAATAACCCTAACCCTAACGCTAACCCTCACCCTGTCCATAACCCTCAACCTAACCCTAACCCTCACCCTCACCCTTAGGCTCAGCCTAAAACTAAGCCTAAGCCTAAGACAAACCTTACCCTCACACTCACCCTCACACTAACTCTAACAGTAACACTCTCCCTAACCCTAACCCTCACCCTCACCCTCACCCTCCGCCTAACACTAAGCCTATCCCTAACCCCAACCCTAAACTTAAAACTAACCCGAAACCTAACTCTCACCCTAACCCTCACCCTCACCCTAGCCCATAACTTAACCATAAGCCTAATCCTAACCCTAACCCTAACCCTAACCCTAAACCTAACCATAAACCTCACCCTCAGCCTCACCCTCACCGCAAAATTAACACTAACCTAACACTAACAATAACCCTAACCCTAACCCTAACCCTCACTGTAACCCTAACCTTAACCTTTAGCCTTACCCTCACCATAACCCTCACAATAACCCTAACCCTCAACCTAACCCTAACCCTAACCGTCACCCTCACCCTCACGCTCAACCTCAGTCTAAATTGAAACCTAACGCTACTCCTAAAACTAACCCTCAACTTCACCCTCACCCTAACACTAACCCAAACCCTAACCCTAACCCTCACACTCACCCTCACCAACACCCTAAGCCTCACTGTCACCATCACGCTCACCCTCACCCTAAAACTAACCCTCACCCTCACACTAAACCTATCTCTCACCCTAACCATAAACCTCACAATCACCCTCACCCTCACCTCACCCAAAACCTAAACATAATCCTAACCCTCACCCTAAACCTCACCCTAACCCTAATGCTAACTGTAACCCTCACACTCATCCTAAACCTCACGTTAACCCTAACTCTCACCATAAATCTAACCCTAACCCTAACCCTCACCCTGACCCTAACTCTCACCCTAACCCTAACCTTAACCATAACCTTCACCCGAACCCTGACCCTAACCTTAAACCTAACCCTAACCCTCATCCTAAACCTCACCCTAACCCTAATGTTATCCCCAACCCTAACGTTAACCCTAACGCTCATCCTAACCATAACCTTACCCCTCAAACTAACTCTCATCCTAAACTTAACCCTAACACTAACCCTCACCCTAACCGTAACCATAGCACTCAACCTAACCGTAATCCTCACCCACACTCTCAGACTCATCTTCAGACTAAACTTAACCCTAACCCTAATCTTAAACTAATCCTC
>NW_027205631.1:0-2500 GCF_024711535.1 Dipodomys merriami
TGCGCCACGGCGGCTTTCGCGCGAGCCCCCGACTCGCGCACGCGTTAGACTCCTTGGTCCGTGTTTCAAGACGGGTCGGGTGGGTAGCCGACATCGCCGCCGACCCCGTGCGCTCGCTCCGCCCCATCCCCTCCCCCCCCCGAGGGAGGGAGAGAGAAAGGGGCGCGTGGCTCGACGACCCCCCCGGACCCGACGGCGCGACGCGCCCGGGGCGCACTGGGGACAGTCCGCCCCGCCCCCGGACCCCCACGAGAGCGGGAGCCGGGGGTGGAGGAGCGGTCGCGCCGTGGGAGGGGCGGCCCGGCCCCCCCGAGACACCGGCGCGCCCCGCGCGGAGGGGGAGCCCCCTCGCGGGGGACCCCCCCGCGCGGGGAGAGAGCGCCGGGAGGGGGGAGAGCGCGGCGACGGGTCCGGGCTCCCTCGGCCCCGGGATTCGGCGAACGCTGCTGCCGGGCGGGGCTGTAACACCCGGGGGGCCTGAGGTTCCCCGGCGCGACCCGCCCCGGAGGACGGGAAACGACCGGGGGACCCCCCGGGCCACCTTCCCCGCCGGGCCTTCCCAGCCGTCCCGGAGCCGGTCGCGGCGCACCGCCACGGCGGAAGTGCGCCCGGCGGCGGCCGGTCGCCGGCCGGGGGGCGGTCCCCCGCCGACCCCACCCCCGGCCCCGCCCGCCCGACGCCCCCGACACCCCCTCCCGCCGGAGCGGGGGGAGGGCGGGGGACGCGCGAGCGGGTGGAGGGGTCGGGAGGAACGGGGAGCGGGAAAGATCCGCCGGGAGACCACCGGCACGGCCGGACTCGCGCCGCCGGGTTGAATCCTCCGGGCGGACTGCGCGGACCCCACCCGTTTACCTCTTAACGGTTTCACGCCCTCTTGAACTCTCTCTTCAAAGTTCTTTTCAACTTTCCCTTACGGTACTTGTTGGCTATCGGTCTCGTGCCGGTATTTAGCCTTAGATGGAGTTTACCACCCGCTTTGGGCTGCATTCCCAAGCAACCCGACTCCGGGAAGACCCGGGCCCGGCGCGCCGGGGGCCGCTACCGGCCTCACACCGTCCACGGGCTGGGCCTCGATCAGAAGGACTTGGGCCCCCCACGAGCGGCGCCGGGGAGTGGGTCTTCCGTACGCCACATTTCCCGCGCCGCGCCGCGCGGCGGGGATTCGGCGCTGGGCTCTTCCCTGTTCACTCGCCGTTACTGAGGGAATCCTGGTTAGTTTCTTTTCCTCCGCTGACTAATATGCTTAAATTCAGCGGGTCGCCACGTCTGATCTGAGGTCGCGTCTCGGAGGAAAGGAAGGCAGCGGGAGGGCGGGCTCTCGTCGCACGAGGGAGGCGGCGGCGGCGGCGGCAATGGGGGAAAGCCACGCCCCCGCGGCACGGGGAAGGCCCCGCGGCCCGACGACCGTCCGGGGGACGGCGGGGGTGCGACACGAGCCGGCGCGAGAGGGGACGGACGCGGGCGGGACCCGGGGCCGGCACGGCAACGCGGGCGGCGCGCGGGGAACCCTCCCCGCGGAAGACGCGCGCGTCTGGCGGACGGCACGACCGCGGCGTCCCGCGGGACCGTCCGCCTCGGCGTGCGAGTCCGCGGGGCACGGGAGCCCGCGACGCGCTCGCTCGCGGCCGGCGGCCGCGGCACGGGGCCGCCCTGAGACCCGACTCGAGCGCCCGGCGCGAAAACGTCATCCCCCGGTTCGGGCACCGCGGAACACAGCGGGGGGCCGGGACAGACAAGACCCGGCCGCGGGCTCGTCTCTGCGCGGATACCAACCCCCCCGGGATGACCGCTCGCTCGCTCGCTCGCTCTAAAAGCCAGACGGGACCGCGAAGCGACGACCGCCAAAGTCTGAACTTAGGGGGACGGAGGGCCCCCGGGAGAGGGGGCCCTGCGAAGGGAGACCCCCAGCCGCGCCACCCCGCGGGGCAAGGCAACCCCCGGGGGGCGATTGATCGTCAGGCGACGCTCAGACAGGCGTAGCCCCGGGAGGAACCCGGGGCCGCAAGTGCGTTCGAAGTGTCGATGATCAATGTGTCCTGCAATTCACATTAATTCTCGCAGCTAGCTGCGTTCTTCATCGACGCACGAGCCGAGTGATCCACCGCTAAGAGTCGTACGAATCGGGGCGTGGCCCGACGCGGGGCACACGCGGCTGGCACGGCGCTGTTCTCCCGGTCCCGCACCCCCAGACAGACCCGAGAGGGGAGAGGAGGGCGCGGGCGGGTCGCCTCGGGCCGGCCAGCAGAGACAGAACGAGAACGAGACACGGAGGGGGTCGGACAGACGAGACACGGGGACGGGGACGCCCGGCGCCACGGCCACGCCAGCGCGGGGGGCGCGGCGGGCGGGCGCTCGGACGCCCCCGACCCCACAGGCGCCCCGGGGGTGCCCACCCCCGAAGCCCGGGCTGCGGGAGAAGCGGCCCGCCCGCGAGCGGGCGCGGGCCGCCCCGAACCCGGGACGGGGGCGGAGTCTGGGAGAGACCGGGGACCGGCCTCCC
>NW_027205631.1:7500-13773 GCF_024711535.1 Dipodomys merriami
ACGTGCCTCCCCCACACCGGGAGAGCAGCCTCACGAGCCGAGCGCCGTCCCCCCCACCAAGAGAACACACCACACACGCCCAACTCGACCGTCCGCCGGTGGCCGGCCACCAAGGCCAAACCGGTGAGGATCGCGGAAGGCTGATGCGGGTGAGGAGGGCATGCCGGAAGCCCAATAAGAGCAGCGGGGAGGGTCATCGGGTCGGGTCACCGGGGTGAGAGGCGAGCGAGCGAGCGAGCGGCCACCCCCCCCCACGGGCGGGTGGCGCAGCCGCAAACCAGCGGGGAGGTGAGACCTTTCCGGGCACAGCCGGCACGCCAGGGAAACGAACGCGGGATCTCACCACCCCCAACTCCTGGGCGGTCCCGCGCAACGCCTGGGACACCGAGCCGGCCGACCAGCGGACCGGAAACCCCCACCGCGGCAGCGGCGGGCCCCCCCAAAAGAGGCCCGAGAGGGAAAAGGCAGCTCGCACACGCCTCAAAGACCCCGCGAGCGCCCGCGGAGCCACCCGCGCCAGCAGGGCCCCACCGCACCCATCCACACCGCCGGGCACGGCACCCATCATCGACCGCCTCTTTTTTCGGCCGCGTGAGCAAGGGCCCACACACACCGGGATCCTCGGCTCCGGAGGGCCAGAACCCCCCCGAGCGGCACACCACCACGGGCACGGCGGCCCCGGAACACCGCGGGGCCCGGCGCCCGGCACGGCGCCGTCGTCGCCAACGGGCGGCGGCCCACACAGACGCTCGGGAACAGCGTCGCCAGGGGCCGGAGGGGGAGGGGGACGGGACCCCCCAAAAACCCCACGGCACCCCAAGCACGAGGCCGGGAAGCCACACACCACACGCCCTCGCATCGCGACCCAGCACAGGCTCCAGGCTCCGCCACTCGACACACACCGCGCGCGAGGCAGGGGCGGGGACGGATCGGGAACGTCCTCCACTCACCACACCAGACGACGGCCCGGGAGAGGCCCCGCGGGACCCTCCCCCAGCTCGGAGGGGGGAGGCGCGGGCACGCAGTTACCAACGCGGGCAGCCACTAACGCTCAAAAGCGGGACAGGGAGCGGCAGGGCCGCGGGAGCCCATCGGGGGCGGGCCCCCGCCAACCCGGCAGCGAACGCCGCCTCCCGAACGAGGATCGCTAGAGAACCTCTCCTCACTCTGAGGGTGGCCCGCACCCAACCCCGACGGGAACCCCGCCGGGACCAGCACACATCAAAGGCGTCCATCTTTCCCACCACGGGTGGCAGGGAGGGGTGGGGCGGGGGGGGTCTGCGGCAGCAGCAACACCAACCCTGGTCGGTCGGCCTTGCCGTGCGGGGCCAGAGCAAGGTCGCGCACACGGGCGGGAAAGCCCGCACAGGCCCGGCTCGCCTCCCACTGCAACATCTCAGGTCCCCCGGTGCAACAAGAGCCAGGTGACACGGCAGGGAAGACAAGCCAGGACCAGGGCCGGCAGCTCATGCGGGGAAGCCACCCGCCCGGTGCAAGAAGGGAAGAGCGCTCCTCCTCTGGGGAACCGCCTCGACCCCCCCCCAGCAGAGACGTCAATCTCTGCGATAACTTTTTTTTCTCACTCGCACAAGCCCCACAAACCCAAGGACGGCCGGGACACACCACGGGCAGCAGGCTGGCACAAGGCAACGGACAACGCCGGGATCGGGAACGACACCACCACTCAGCCTCAGGCACCTGAGAGAACCGACCGGGAGCGTTCCGGGAGCACCGCAAGAGGGCAGAGCGCGAGGCGCGGCTTTTCACACCACACAGCACGGGCAAGCACGGAGCACCGACCCTCCCTCTCCACGGAGAGAGCCGACCCCCGTGCCGATAACGAGTCACGGGAAGAGAGGAGCAAGATCAGGGGCGCCCCCCCTCCTCCAGCGTGTACAAGTCCCCGACCTCACGGCGAGGGCAGGGAGAGCGCAGCCGGACCCGGTTGCCGCACCCCTGCCTCCCCGCACACCACCGGCGCCGGCACGGTGGGACGGTGAGGGCAGGGGCCCACGGGCAGAACGAGAAGAGCGGTCCCATTCGCCATGAATGTCCGTCCCTCGCCTGGCGCAGCTTAGGCCCGGGCCCGAAGGAGATCGCAACGTCACCACATCAATCACACCGAGGGGGCGGAGAAGACAGCCACACGGCACTCGGGAGGCGGTGGGGCCCAGGAAGCTCGGCTCCCGAGAGGGCCAACAGCCTGGGATAAAAGCGCAGCCAGGACAGACAACCTTTCGTGAGTAACGAGCGAGGTAAAAGGAAAAAAAAAAAAAAAAAAAAGAAAAAAAAAAAAACTTAAAAAAATAAAAAAATAAAAAAATACCACGGGCTTCAGCGTCCCTGGCGCTCGGGATTACCAGGACACCTCCGCCGGGCACAGAGCCGAAAGAAGCTAGAGAGGAAAAAAAGAAAAAGAAAAAGAACCACGGACAGCGCTCGGGAGTAGCGCAGGTCAGCGGCCGACCAGGCCCGCCATCGGGAAGCGGCAGGTCGGGGGAGTTGGAGCTAGGGGCGATAGGAAAAAAAAAAAAAAAAAAAAAAAAAAAAAAGCCACGGAGGTCGGACGAGCACGACGGCAGGACGGGGATGCCGCACACGCACAGGCAAGGCAAGGCAGGACTCGCCCCCCGCCTTTTCCTCCTCAAGCCGGCCACGGCGAGGGAAGCACACCGCGCGGGCCTACCTATGCACCCCAGGCAACCAACCACTCTCCTCCTCGGCGTGCCGAGGCAAGGGCCAGAATCCGGCACCGGGAGCGGGGGAGAGATCAAGGACGACGGGACTCACTCAGCCACCAACCAACCACCACCACCACCACCACACCACCACCACCACCACCACCACACCCACGAGCCACCACAGGGGCAAGGCCTGCTCAGGGCAGCGGGAGCCCGGGGTGCGGGGGGAAGGGCAGGGGGACCCGGACCGGGAAGAGACGGGAAAGGCCCGGCACACAGCATCCGAGAGAGCCCCAAAAGACCCGCTGACAGCCACCGGGACACAGCATGCCAGCACCCTCCTGCAGGTACAAAATCCTCACGTCACCACGCCAAAACCAGCTGGTCACGCAGGGGCGACAACTCGCTGGCGACAGGGACCTCTCGGAAACCACATCGGGGACACCTGTCCCCAACACGTCCCCAACAGAGCCAGACACGGAACTCTCAGGGACAGCTGGTCGACCACATAAGGCGAAGACAGACGAAGAGAGAGGGCGGGAGCGGGGTCAGGGGACGCACCCGCCCCACTACCCCGGGTGCGCACGGGCTCACGGCACGAGCGGCACGGGGAGCCTTCCCCCGGCAGACGCGAGGCACCCACTCCGAGAGGCACCCAGCCACCACACCCACACCGCGCGGGGTCGGTGGTGAGCGCCCTGCCGCCAGCACGCACACACGCGGGACTCCCGGGCTCGGGTCCCCGACTCCCGAGGTGCTCCCTCCGCCTCGACTTTTCCCCTACGCAGGGCCCACCGGGCAAGTCCCCGCCATCGCGCACACCGCAGACGGTAGGTAGGTAGGTCCCGGCCCCGAGGCTCGCCTCGGCCGTGCCCACGGCTCCTCCCGCCGCAGAGGTCTGGCCTCTGGCCTCCGGGGCCCGTGGAGGAGGCCGTGGAGGGAGGCCACACGGGGCCGGCGACCCAGGCCCTCGCGCCCGGCACGCGCCAAGCGCTCACTCGGAGGTGACTCCGACGACCATCCTATGTCGGGGAGGGGGGGGGTGTAGGTCCCGGCCCCGAGGCTCGCCTCGGCCGTGCCCACGGCTCCTCCCGCCGCAGAGGTCTGTCCTCCGGCCTCCGGGGCCGTGGAGGGAGACCACACGGGGCCGGCGACCCAGGCCCTCGCGCCCGGCACGCGCCAAGCGCTCACTCGGAGGTGACTCCGGGGAGGGGGGGTGGTCCGAGTCCGGGCCGGGACCGGCCCCACCACCTAGCGGCTCACCCGGGGACCCTTTCCCCCGACTCCCGAGACGTCCCTCGTACTCTCCTTCTTTCGCCCTCAAAGACCAGAGTCCAGGGAGGGGAGGAGGACAAGGCGTCGGGCCCAGACAGAACTACTGGTCGACCCGACCAAGCCGCCACCCCCGGCACAGACCGGGCACGGAAGAGAGAGCGGCGACTCACGGCCCCACCCCGCGCTCGCCTGCGGGCGCAAAGTCCGACAGAACAGCCGCCCCGGCGCCACAGCGACACCACGGCGACAGTCGCGCCCGGCACCCGGTAGAGGCCGGGCCTCCGCCCGGCTCGCTGCCGCCAGACCTCCTCCTTCACTCGCTCGCTCGGCTGAGAACGAGGGGACTGTCATATCAAGGCGGACGCCAGGGGGAGCACGACAACCGCCTTCCAACGACCGACTCCACCGAGCCGCCGTACCCCGGATCGGCGCGCGCCGGCCGGCTCTGAGCTCCGGAGACACAGAACACGGAAACGAATCGCCTCACTCCCCACCGCCACGCACCGAGAGGCACAACCTAGGTCAGGACCTGCAGCCGGGTCCTCTCTGCGACCTCACGAACGACACCAGAGCCACCAGAGACCTAGACCGAGATCGAGCCGCCGCCGCCGCCGCCGCCAGCGACCAAAGTGAAACCAGGAACCAGGACGGGAGTCGCCCGAACGGAGCGGCCCGAACCCGAGAACCGGGAAGTCGGGATCGGTCCCAAGCAGGAAGGGGCGGCAAAGACGGCAGGCCTGCACCACGAGAGAAAACGAACCGGCCACCCGCACGACCTCCGCCGCCCGTGGCAAGACCCCCACCCCCACCCAACATGGCCAGAAAAGGGCAAGTGAGCGCTCGTCCCACCGTCTGCCCGCCCGTCTTTTTTTTTTTTTTTTTTGGGGGGGGGGTGTTTGTACGTTTTGTTTTCTTTTTCCCCCAGATGGAAACCAGAAAGAAACAACAACAACAACAACAACAACAACAACAACAACAACAAAAAACTCCCAAAGATGGGTCGGCTCCAGCAAGAGACGAGCCCTCGGGAGGCACCCCGCTCACTTGTGAAAGTCCGCCGCCCGCCCGCCCCACAACACGCTCCCTCCCCCCGCCCCCATTCATTCATGCTAAAAGCTCTGGAGAAAATAGGAATAGAAGGAACATTTCTAAAAACAATAAAAGCCATTTATGACAGACCAATAGCCAATATTATACTTAATGGGGAAAAGCTACAACCAATTCTCCTAAAATCAGGAACAAGGCAAGGATGCCCACTGTCTCCACTCCTCTTCAATATAGTCCTAGAACCCTTAGCCAGGGCAATAAGGCAAGAAAAAGACATTAAAGGGATCCGCATAGGGAAAGAAAAAGTTAAACTATCCCTTTTTGCAGACGACATGATACTATACCTCCACGATCCCTAAAAGTCCATCCCGAATCTCTTAGAAATCATAACTCTCTTCGTCAAAATAGCAGGATACAAAATAAACCCACAAAAATCAGTTGCCTTCCTATACACTGATAATGTACAGGAAGAGAGGGAAATAAAGGGAGCAACCCCATTCACAATAACCTCCCGAAAAATAAAATATTTAGGAATTAACCTAACCAAAGATGTAAAAGAACTATTTAATGAGAACTATAAAAAGTTAAAGAAAGAAATTGCAGAAGACACTAGGAAATGGAAAGACCTCCCATGCTCCTGGATAGGCCGACTTAATATAGTAAAGATGGTAATACTTCCAAAACTAATATACAAATTCAACGCAATTCCTATTAAAATCCCAATGACGTACATCACTGAAATACAGAAAACAGTCCAAAAATTCATATGGAACAACAAAAGACCTAGAATAGCCAAAACAATTCTAGGGGATAAAGACAATATGGGAGGGCTATCCATGCCGAACTTCAAACTCTACTACAGAGCTATAATAACAAAGACAGCATGGTACTGGCACAAAAACAGACCCGAAGACCAATGGAACAGAATAGAAGATCCAGAAATAAATCCACAGGCCTACAGCCAGCTGATATTCGACAAAGGAGCCAAAGACATACAATGGAAGAAACACAGCCTCTTCAACCGCTGGTACTGGGAAAACTGGGCAGCCACATGCAGAAAACTAAAAGTGGACCCCAGCCTATCACCATGCACCAACATCAACTCAAAATGGATTAAAGACCTTAACATTAAACCTGAATCTCTGAAACTACTGCAGGACAGAGTAGGAGAGACACTTGAACTAATAGGCACAGGAAGGAACTTCCTGAACAGAGTCCCAGGGTCACAACAAATTGGAGAGAGACTCGACAAATGGGACTACCTTAAAAT
>NW_027205632.1:0-13757 GCF_024711535.1 Dipodomys merriami
CTATAATTATAATCTTATGTTTCTATCCCACATCACTAACCTCTTCCATCTACCATACCCAATACCTGACTCAGGTTTCATTTATTGTTTTTTCTCCCTTTAATTGTTTTGTTTGGTTTTTTGGGGGGTCCAGTCGTGGGGCCTGAACTCTGGGCCTGGGCGCTGTCCCTCAGCTTTTCAGCTCAAGGCTAGCACTCTACCACTTGAGCCACAGCGCCACTTCCGGCTTTTTCTTTTTTGCTTATGTGGTGCTGGGAATCAAACCCAGGGCCTCATGCATCCCGGCCCCTCCCTTTTATTGTTTTCTCTCCCTTTCCCTTCTCTACTTTCCTCTTCTATTTTCCCTGTGTGTCTCTCTCTGTGTCACTGTCTCTTGCTTTCTCTGTGTGTATTTCTCTGATTTTTTGTCTCTCTCTGTCTCTGTATCTCCTTGTCTCTCTCTTTATCTCTCATCCATTTTAGTTTCCCCTCTTCTCCAAAACATATCCCTCTTCTCATGGTATTTCTCCCTATTACAGATATAATTACATACTTGGCTGGTTACTATTTGAGATTAGAAACTCCATGTCTGCCTAGTAAGCACTAAGTAAATATCTGCTGAATTAATGAGCTAATTAAGAGTATTTCATCAGATTCCTTCTATCACTACCATGATGGAAACTTTAGTTCTCTCACTTAATCTGTTTTGTAAATTTCTAATCCAGGCTTTTTGTTTCCTGTCTCCTCTAAACATCCAAGTATGATTGCCAATTCCATTTTCCTAAGGAGGTCTCTCCTCTTATGCAAATACTGTTCAACTGCTCACAAAAGTAAATCAACCTGCAAACCTAGAGTTCAAAGTCCCTATGGTAAAAAGTCCATTTCTTACATGATCTTTTAAGATTATTGTAAAATAACCCAATATACAATATAGCAATTCATATTCTTGGTGCTTTGATGTCTCACCTGCTTCTAACTTCCATTTTTAGGGTCTACTTTCTTTATAATATCATTCCTGACCCAATAGAGACACATAACTTTTAGTTTTAGAATCCATGTAGCATTGCTCATACTACTGTGTTGAGCTGGATCATTTCCAGCCTATGATTATTATTAGTCATTGGCCTCTTTTCAAATTCCCTGAAAGGAAGAACTATGTGGTCCTCTACTTCATAATGCATGTTTAGTAAACATTCAGTGAATTAATGGTTATATTGCAAATTTTAAATTTTTATATCTTTCTATGACTTCAACATGCCAACAAACTATAAGTGCCCTGCCTAGGCCTACAAGTCCCTTACCTAGGTCCCAGTACCTTGTTACAAATTCCTTATGCTATCTTCTCCTGACTATGTTCTACTCATGTACCAATGCACCAGTGGAATCATATCACCCATTTTGTTTGACTCTCCATCCTCACCTTGAACCAAGGCATTTGCTGTCTCCATGCACATATACCTGCTTTGAGACCAAACTGTACCTAGCACGATCTTCCTAGGACCTGTGAATCTAATTGCCATTTTTTCCTGTGCCTCTTCACCTCTTATGGCTACACTGAACATCCAATAAAAGGATATAAAACAGTAGTTACTTAGCTGTACTAAGAGCGTTCAAGTCTTTGCCTCCAATTATTTTCTAGTTTAAAAACCTTGCCTTCACTGGGCACTGATGGCTCACGCCTATATACCTAAGTACTCAGGAGGCTGAGATCTGAGGATCATGGTTCAAAGCCAGCCGGGGCAGAAAAGTCCATGAGACTTTTATCTCCAATTCATCACACACACACACAAAAACCCAGAATGCAGAGCCATGGCTTACATCGTAGAGTACTAGATTCAAACTGAAAGGCTTAATGACAACACCAGGCCCTGAGTTCAAGTCCAGGACAAGCAACAAACAAACAAAGCTCCTTTCATTCACTACCATCTGAGCCTTTTTCATTTCTGTTCCCAAGTAATCTTCCTAAACAGATCATCCACAGAGGCAGTTTTCTTTCTCTTCCTTTCTCTCTTCCCACTCTCAGCCTTCCTCAGCCTGGCTACCATATTGTTCTTCTACACAAACTCCCCAAAGCCAATCACAGTCTCTCTCTTCTTTTCCTTCTAAATACAACAGAGGGTCTTTCTTGGCCTTTGCTTGATATTTCTGTAGAAGATATCTCCTAATCTGTCTTGAGCCAGAACCCATATAAGCTATATATTTACAAGCCTACATCTGTACTAGCCATCTTCACCCAGGAGAGAGCTCCATAAATATGTGTTGCCTGCTCTTCTTTCTGGAATATATGAGTGTTTCTTAAGCTATTTTAACCTATACCCACTTGTTAATAAATATGTAAAGTCTTAGGCTCTCTGAGTAACAAATATATTCCAATACCACCCTTTCCCTAGGGCTTTCTGTATGAAGAAAAACTTGCCCTCTTCCTTGCCCTAGCAGATGCAGAACGAGATGCTCCTGTGGAACATTAGTTACTGCTGTCTAAACTATCCAAACAATAGTATATTTTCATTTCTAAAATATAAAATGTTACTATCATCTTAATATCCTCTGGCTTTTGCTATGGAGTCTATAAGCACAAAATAGAGTATGAATTACTTTGTTTGAGAAAGGCTTAAAGCTCAAGTGAATTGTTTCTTTTTTTTTTCTTTTTTTCCAGTTCTGGGACTTAAACTCTGGTCCTGAGAGCTGTTCCTGAGCTTTTGTGCTCAAGATTAGTGCTATACAGGAAAGCCCCAGCTCTACTTTCACCTTTTGTTTTGTTTTGTTTTGTTTTGTAGTGTTAGTGGAAATAAGAGTCTCATGGACTTTCCTGCTCTGGCTGGCTTTGATCCTCAGATCTCAGCCTCCTGAGTAGTAAAGATTACAAGCATGAGCCACTGGCACCCTGCCTCAAGTGAATAATTTAAAACTAAATTTATGTCTAGACTTTTCCCTTCCTTTCTTCCATTTCTGTCTGTCATTGTATCTTCATATTTCTAGCCCTCCTTTATTTAATTCTTTCTTTCTTTCTTTCTTTCTTTCTTTCTTTCTTTCTTTCTTTCTTTCTTTCTTTCTTTCTTTCTTTCTTTCTTTCTTTCTTTGCTAATGCTACCTATATGCAGCTGGATTTTTGTTTGTCTGATACATTGTTTAGAGAGGCCAAAAAGTAACTTGCTAGTAGGCTATGACTATAAGCCAGAAAAAGAAAGTTCAAGTTGTTTTGAGGCAGCCATCCAAGAAGAGTAGGCAGAAGAAAGTTCTGATATGTACTTACGGTCCCTTATTTCCAGATCTGATTTCCCTAAGAGACAGAAGAAACCCTAGCAAAGCTAGAAGTAAGTCTCGACTTTCCTGTGCTCACATGTTCATTTCAGTGTCCCATTGCCTCCTACTTTTGAGCTGTCAAGACATTAAGTGATTCCAGAAGGTGAAGTGTTTCGCCCTTTCTACAAAGGAAAACTGAAAAGAGCTCTGGGTTTGTTTGTATATTGTTATTCGTGTATCCATAACACACTTCTGTTACTATACTCAAGTCTCCCAGTGATCTAGCATGTAGTTGTTGAGAGATGTTGTTCTTCTAATGAAAGAAAGTGTGTTATTAAGTGTGGTCTAAAACCTGGCTTTATGAGAAAATATTATAATCTTAAATATTGTTTCAGAGCACTTTATAAGGAGTCTATGGACATTGATAGGCATTTCATTTTAGCCTTCAGTGCATTTTTGAAGGACATTAAAGCTATGATAATATAGACCATTTTGGATGACTGGCATATTTGACATCCTCTCCTGAAAGAGCTACAATAATTGAAAATGAAGTTCAAAGATCTAAAGACATGTAACATCAACTACTTAAGCAAAAATGCAGAAGCAAGCAAAAGACCTGAATAACTTAAAAGAAAACTTGTACAAAAAAAGGAATATGTAGGAAATATATAGGAAAATGATTTCTTGAAATCTTTGTAAACCTGAGGTTTCAAAAGACTAGATAATATGTTTCTCAATTTTTACTCTATGCCCAAACTCAAAACAAATTATATACTTTGAACATTATTGTTGATTTATGTATTTCTCTCTACAAATTTTCTTAAAAGGTTACACAGATCTCTGTAAAACATTCTATCTAACCACCTGATTCAATGTGCAGTATCATAAGTATCAGCCTTCAAAATCAAACCTGAGATCTTAGTTTCCATGGTCTCCACTCGTCTTTATGTTTCTAGACGCGGCATTCTATTATCATTTAAACAACCTTAACCTAGCTCATTTACTATGTAGATTTAAAATATAATTTCCTATTGCCCTAAAACACAGCATACTCATTTTTTTTCTAGCTTGATGTTACTAATTTGTTTCTCCTTTCTTCCTTTATCTCATTCCAAACTGTACCTGTCCTTCTACCTTTAACTATCTCTTTCTTCATAGCTGTCCTTTACTTGGTCTTGATGTCATATGAGCATTTTCTAAATGTTTCTGCTACACAACTTTGGACTTCACAATCAGGTCAGCTATAAGCAAAGAAGCTGAGAAATCTCCTGCAATGCCTATTAATACAGACACGGTCCCCATGTCCTCCATAAAGTCCCACTGAAAAATTTTCTTTCAGAACCAAGTACCTGAAGAGCCAAAAAACAGGAAATTTCCCCAGAATATGTAATAAAATTATTTTCAATTGCTATCATCATCCTAAGTAGGTGAGAATAGAAATCTTTCAAAATCAGGAAGATTTGGGGGCGGGGGGAATACACTGGAACAGAGCACTAGGCTTAGGCATGCAAGTTTAGTTTTAGAAACTGGGACAAAACCATAATGTTCCTGCATGAGAGAGTTAGAGTAATTTAAAGATGGAGGAAAAAAAAGGAAGAGTACAAAACTGGCAGAAGGAAGCTAAGACAGCAAGGCAGAGCATGAATGGAAGGTCAAAGGAAAGAACTTCCAGTGTTGGCCAGTTAAGAAAGCACCTTGCAGATAGAATGTTCTATGTTTTGGTGTGGATCATTTAAAGTAAGCCCTCTCCTCCCATCTCCCACTCAGTAAACCTCCATTGTTACTCATGTGTGAAAGTGGGTTCTTTCAGAGAAGCTCAACGAAAAGCTGAGGTCTATGATCCTGGCCTGGACTTAGGCAAAACCAGAATGAGTGTGTGCACTCTCTGGACACTGCAGACATGGCTGAAATCCAGGTTACACCAACAAGGTCCAGGCTAAGAGAGGTCAGAGGCGTGTTCTTAATCTATACAGGTACAGGCTCCTGTGGAGCCAGAGGCTGGTGAATGAACCTCTCTGATCCTCATTTTTTCCACCATACAATGAGTGTTACCATAAGCCAGTTTGGGGGTGGTTGTAAAGATTAAAGATGAAGCATATAAAATATTCACTGATTAGTAGTTACCCCGTTGGTGATTTGTTTTTTCCATTTTAGTTTCAGCACAACTGAAAATATTGAGCTAACTTTGTGGCTTAAAAAATACATTTTAGGGATGTGTCCTTCATATGTGTGAGGCTTTTTATGTCTTGGTCTTCATCTTTTCTCTATTCCTAATTTTGTGTTTACTTTTAGGTGTTGAATTGTATTACAACCTGCATCCAAGCACTTGTGAAAGGTGATACACATAAATTGCTTCCTGTTTGTTATGCTCCCAGATTCCCATTCTGAACTTTAGAACATGTTCTTCCATTTTAGATAATGCATCCATGCTTATGGCTTCAGATGACTATGTGATCATTAATTGGAATAGTCTTGTCATAGATCAAAATTTGCCCCTTCCTTTTTCTTTTTGTCATCAAGAGTTGGCTGCCATCTGGAGAGTAGTGCAGGTAGTGTCTATGAAGACTTGAGCTTGTCTTCATTGTCATTGTGCCATCACAGGCTAAGCTGAAGAGACCCATTTTTAAGAGAGTTATGCCAAAATGCCCATCCTAAAGTGTCTGCCCAGCTCATAGGAGGCAAGGACAAATGACATTCCCTTTTGGCACCTGAGGAAAGTGATCAGAAATGCCAATAAGCCTGGTACTGGTGGCTCATGCCTGTCATACCAGCTATGTGGGAGACTGAGATCCAGAGAATCACAGTTCCACCCAGCCTGAGCAAATAAAGTTCAGAAGATGCCATCACCAGAGAAAAAGCTAGACATTTCGGTGCATGACTCTCATCTCAGCTACTTCAAGAGCACAAAGAGGTGGACAGTGCTGTCCTGGGCAAAAAGCAAGACCCTATCTTAAAATTAGCCAGAGCAAAGTGCTGGGAGTATAGTTAAGGCAGTAGAGTTCAAACCCCAATACCATCCAGAACAATCAATAAATGCATCAGTATAAGTTAAAGTTCAAAGCAAGCCAAACACTCTTAGGCATCCTGAATACTTGAGATCACATGATAACTAGTCAAGCAACCTACAGTTTGCTGGTGCATCAAGACACAAGCACATTTACTTAATCCTGCCTGAGACGATGAGCTACAGTTTTCAGGCAATAGTTCCCACAGAGATGAAGCTGGAGACAGCAGCCAGCAGCCCATCCCATCTCAGGATCTTTCTCCCTGGGTTCTACTGTAAGTCTGTGAAACTTCAACAACACTCCTGCAATGGGAAAGCAGCACCCAATTCCTGACACTAAGCCTGAAGCAACTATAATTTTATAAGTCAATCTCAGAATCCCTACAGACATCCGCTCATAGGTATCATCTTTCACTTTCTTCTGATAATTTTTTATGACACCACAAAGTACTCAATTTCTAAACTTTCTCATAGTGTCTGCTCATGTGTTTCCTCGGCCTCACAGAGAATAAACAGTGCATACAACATTGCTATATCCAGGAATAGGAAGTCTGCAAGCAAAAATCTGAGGAGCTCAATGCCTCTCTGCCTCTGATTATACAAAATATTTATCGAGATGGGGAAAAAAATGAGGAGCTTCCTTTTATCCCAGTAGCTAAGTAAAATAATTAACTCTCCAGTTCCCCAAAACATGTATGATCATAGAATAATGCTGAAATTTAGACTGAAGTAGAAACATTCACTGCTCTGTTAACATGAGCTGCAGAACAGTTTATCCTAGGTAAATAGATCAAGTAGGCCTTAGCTGATTTCCTGGCCTTGTTATCTATTTCTTATCAATATCTTTTCCAGAGATCCTTTACTTTGCACTAAGATAAAGTATCCATCTTACCCAAAGAGAACCTGGAAGATAAATCTTGTAAAGTGTTCACAAGAATGAGTAGACATGAAGCTAGTAAGCAACATACAAATATTACTGCCCAAGTACTAACTGGGATTAACAATTCTACAGCGACACTCCTGAATTAGAAACAATTTTTTTTTCTCTGAAGAACTCAAAAGATACAACAAGGAAGGGGTGGTGTGTAGAATTGGTAGGAAGAAACAGTAACACCATTATTTTAAGAATAGTCTTAATTTAACAAAAAGTTAATATCAAAGGGAACAAAATTGGTGATCAGAAAAAAAAATCAGCACAATGGCTACAATTCATTCCTTCACGCAAACAAAACCTCTTTTGTATTGTGCTGTCCTATTGAGGAGGACTAAGCAGTGACTGTCATGGCCTGATGAAAATCATCTGTTCACAACACAACAAGCCAACTTGCTCTTGCAGGAAGACCCATACTTGGACACAACAAGAAAGGTAACAACTAATTTCACTCTTCTCCTTTTCCCCCCACCTTCCTCAAGCTTTATTAATCTGATTTGTAGCAGCTGCTATAAATTAGGGATAGCAGCAATCTTGAAACTCCAGTTCAAATACCCAACCAATGGCCCCTGTGCCACACTCCCAGCAGCTTGCCGTGCATGCTATTTTAAAGTTAGGCGTTAGGAGGCAGCAAATGGCTCAGAACCACAGCAGAGATCATCTTAGGAAGTTGGGAAGGAAATCTAAAGCTGTAAAAGCATGGACAACAGACTAAGTACAAACTTCTAGAAATTGAGAGTTGACATGAGAAATAGAAGGGAAGAGGTTAAGCCCTCATAAATACCCTGGCGAAATCATCTGCATCCTGTTCCTTGTTTTATTATTTCCTAAAAACTTTTGACAGTTACCCTTAAGGGTTAAGCAAGAACCTAGGACTGAGTTGGTTTCATCTACTCTTGGTTTTGTTCAGAATTTTAGAAAATAAATGGGGGGGGGCGGCTCTTATGGTTGCTAATGTAGAATTCTAAGGTCCTGCTTCTTTGTAATGTGAGCACAAACAAATAGAAAGATTGTGTGAGCCATCACCGAGACATTAGAACTAATTCTGTGCTATCTTTCTCCATTCTGCCTAAGTTATTTAGGGCACTCATGACACCCACCCCACTGTGGTTACTGAGAAATGCATATGCTGCCTCTGTATTTAAAACAATGCCTTGTGGCACATGTAAGCTAATCCAGCGTATCATGTAGTAGGTAACATTAACATATGCCTGTCTTATTTTCAGCATCCTTAAAAAAAGAGGACTTTTCACTTTCAACAGAGGCAAAATCATCTCTAAACAAAGGCTTGCTATTTTAATTATAGTTCACTAAAATATTAAATTCTTAGTGATTTTGCTTAAATCGCTTCTAAAATAGTTTCTTTTATAATAGCCAAAGAACTCTCGCCTCTACCTGGATGCTTATTTTGAAGAATAAGCTCACATAATTTATGAAAATTTTATTTCAAGCACAGAGAGTCCCATAGACATGATAACTATAACTATAAATCACTTATAAATGTATAAGGAAGATTATGTAGTGCATAAAACAAAATAATGTAATACCTCTAAAAATAGTTTCCTGTAATCTTTGCATTGTTTCTTAAATTGCTGGGCTAAGAGTAGATAGATATATTCCGTACCACACAATACTGAGTTATCACAAATATAAAAGATAAAGCAGCAATGAAGAACACATTCCTGATCACAAGGGTAATACTCTAATGAACTGTTAAATCAAGCCAAAAGTAACATACATGAAATAATGCAATTGTTGCACAAAACCAATCTTTCTTCCAGGCATACACAATGATTCCAAATTTCTCCAATAACCAAATTTCAGCTTTATTACAATTAGCAGTGATTAAAGAAAAATATCACACATTACTTACTATTTGTAAGATGTCTAGTCCATCCTTCTGAGTTCAAAAGGGGGAAGAAGGACCACTACCATGAGAAAATCTAGCAGGCAAAAAGAAGGGGGTGGGGGAAGCAAGCATTAGTTGTCTGCAAATTAGCATCTTCAGGTTTTCTTGAGGCACTTCCCACTAGATCCCCAAAAGCAAAGAAGACAAAAAGAAAAGTTGGAGAAAAACATCACACACACACACATCCCAAGTCGACTTTCTGCACAAACCCATGTAGCTCCAAACTTTAAAGGCTCAAATTGTTAAGCCTCCTGATTGAGCAAATATCCGACTTCCGTATCCCTGGTTACATACACATGTTCAGTAAGATGAATGCATCTCCAAAATTACAGTTTCTTTAATGTCTTATCCAGATCTTCCCCTGTTTCTCTCCCCTTCTCCCTTTTCCATTCACATTTTTCTTCCTACAAAATGCACATAGGTCTGTTCTTCCTTGTACCCCGAGTCAGGCCTGGCTTTGAAATGCATTTCAATCTCTCAACACAGACTGCTTTCATTGCATTTAGAGACTCACTAAGGCCCAGCTTTAAAAGCTACTGATTCTTTTTTTCTTTAGCCTTCCTCACAAAGGAAGGGTATTTTGTAAATTACCAGCTCGTTCAGATCAACAAAAGGTACTTTCATAGAAAGCCCCATTTGATTTTGCTCAAATTTGATTACAAGGATGGAGAAAAGGAAAGGAAGTCAAAAAGAAAAACCCCAGATGGCTTTTTCATTCATCTCAGTGAATGAGCTTTATCTGTGCCTTTTGAAACTGTAGCAGTGGAAAAGCATTTCTGTTGGCTTAAAAAACTTGACAAAAATTATTGGTTTGCCATTTCTCATGTAACAGCCATTGGGAACTGGATGAAAAGACTTTTTCATGGGATCGCCTGCTTGGATCAAAATAATGGAGATTAGGTATTTCATTATAAATTACAGTGGGAGATAGAGCAGCCTGTCATATTAATAGCAACCTGCTCATGGCCTTCAATGGTAGCTATTCTCCTAGACAAAGGACCAAGGGGGTTGTCTATTGAACTTGTACTTCAGGCCTGATCAATTTTCTATCATCAAGGCAAAAGGTGAGATGACTCACAAAGGAATTCACACACGAGTGACCTCATCAGCCTATAGATAAAACAGCTTAAAGGAGCAAAATACATCCTGAAATTATGGATGATAAACTATAAAAAGAAGAAGAAGACAGAATATGAAAGTGAGAGACGAAAAAGCCGTGGTCTATAATTCTCTCTCTTCTTGGCCAAGTGGACACATTAAAAGCTACTTGTTTTCAGCTGCAGATAATTGCAACGTTTGGTTTGCAGTCTGGTATAAATCCTTCAGCCTACTGCTTTTTTTCCCACAGTACAGTTTCAGTCATGTCATTTGCTGTTAACAATGGCATTGTGTTCAAGACAAAGCTTCTACCAAGAGTCACACTTAAAAATAAAAATGAAAATGAATCATAAGCAACACAGGCTTCCCCATAATGTAGAGCAGTGTGTGCATGCTTTGCTTGGATTATCAGTCTCCAGTAAATTGCCTATTTTGGGGAATGTAAGGCAATTCAAAGTCTATGCTGTACCTGCAAGTGAAAAAACTCAGAATCTTAATGAAGTAGAGTGAAACATATGATTTAGTTAAGATTCTTTTAGAAATTAGTGGTGACAGAATACTAATCCAAAGAACCAGTGAAGAATGAGTGATTAATTTTTACTCAATCACAGGAATATTTTTAGATTGCTAATTGAAGTTTTCCAAATCACTGAAGAAATTACTAAAATCCTCTTCTCTGTGATATTGCTACAGAATTGTCTTCAACTTTTTGGAGGAGGAAGAGAAGTGGAAGAGAAGAAGAGGAGGAGGAAAGGAAAAGTTGAGGAGGAGGAGGAGCAGCAGCAGCAACAGCAACAGCAAGATAGGGAATTTCCAGTTTAAGTGCTCCTATAGAGAACTTATTTTCCAGAAATAAACAGCGTTTCCAAATGTTACTATTACCTAGAAATGCAGACAAGGTATAATACTATAGTATAAAAATATAAGTGAGCAGGATACAATTCTACATTGACTTTTAAAACCAAATAGTAATATAATTACTAATATAAAAGCATTTACAATTGCCTAAAAGCTAGAGGAAATGTCACAAACATCATGTACAACAGTATTTGTCATATAAGGACATGCTTGGACAGGAACCACAGACAGCTAAAATCATGTCCAGATCTAGAACACACAAGTCTTAATACACACTAACACACACATATTGTGATGACCCAAGAAAGTTCATCTGTAGTGCATCAGTAAAGATATGATATTATCTGAACTATATGTATCTCTTTTCTTTTTTTAATTTGTATTATCCTTACATAGTTATACAAAGAAGATGCCATTTAATAAATGAATATAGTGCATCTTGATACGTGTGACCCCTGCAACATTCTCACCACCTTTGACTCACCCTTGCCCTTATGAATTCTTGACTGCATTCCCCTTTCTTTCCCCCCTTCATCTATCTATCCTCTCTCCTTGGCCCCACCCCATCTCTCACATATACCCCTTTTGTGGTACTTATTTTGTTGAGCTTTGACTTCATCTTTCTGAAAAATCATATTGCTTGATGTTTCTATAGTGTTTATTTTACTTCAGTTAATTCACTTGCATACTACCCAATGTATTTACTCTAATAGAGTTATACTTTCTATCTACCATAAATGAAGAAGGTTTTCTAAGTAAACATCCAGAAACACAATAAATCAAAGAAAGATTTGATAAATAGAATTGCATCAAACTCACTGGTGGCTCATGCCTATAATCTTAACTCATGCGGCTGAGATCCAAGGATCAAGGTTCAAAGCCAGCCTGTGCAAGAAAGCCTGTAAGACTCATCTCCAACTAATCACCAGAAGTGGTGCTGTGGCTCAAAGTGGTTAAGTGCTAGCCTTGAGCAAAAGAGATCAGGGACAGCACCCAGGCCCTGAGTTCAAGCCCCATGACCAACCAAATAAAAGTTTCTGAATGGCAAAAAAAAAAAAAAAAAAAAAAAAGCCAAGGGATGTGAAGGGTAAACAAAGGAGGAGGCTGCAATGCTTGGTAAGAAATGTACGCATTATCCTGCCCATGTAATTGTAACTCCTCTGTACAGTATGTTCACAAATAAAATAAAATTAAATTTTTAAAAAAAAAAGCCATAGCTAACAATCTAAATAGAAAGTCCACAGAATGGGAGAAGATTTTTACCAGCTATACATCAGACAAGGCCTAACACTCAGAATACACTTAGAGCCCAAAAATTAGATCCTCAAAAATTAAACTCTCAAAGAAACAACCACCTAATTAATAAATAGACTAATGCTTTAAAGAGAGACCTTTCAGAAGTAAAAGTGGCCAATAGACACAGAAAGAACTGTTCACTATCTGTGGCCATAAAGGAAACACAAATCAAAACAGCACTGAGATTCCACCTCACTCCAATTAGAATGGCCATTATTAAGAAAACACACCATTTGACAAGAAATGTACTTATTACCTTACTTATGTAACTGTAACCCCTCTGTACATCACTTCAACAATATAAAAAGGTTTAAAAAAAAGAAAAGAAAAGAAACCATAACAAATACTGGTGAGGATGTAGTCTAAAGGGAATGGTGAGGATGTAGCCTAAAGGGAATGCTAATCCACTGGTGGCGGGAATGTAAGCTTGCTCAACCACTCTGGAACGTAGTATTTAGGTTCCTCAAAAAGCTAAACATAGAACTTTCCTATGACTCAGTAATTCCACTCCTGGGCATTTATCCAATAAGATACAAACACAATTACATTAAAACCACCAGTACAACAATGTTTATTGCTGCATTGTTTACCATAGCCAAGATATGGAATCAGCTCCAATGCTTATACATAGGTAAATGGATCAAGAAAATGTGAAATATATGTATGGAGAGAGAGAGAGAGAGAGAGAGAGAGAGAGAGAGAGAGAGAGAGAGAGAGAGAGAGAGAGAGAGAGAGAGAGAGAGAGAGAGAGAGAGAGAGAGAGAGAGAGAGAGAGAGAGAGAGAGAGAGAGATTGGAATTTTACTCACCTATTAGAAAAAAAATATTCTACCATTTGTAAAAAAAAAAAAATGCAATGACCTGGAAAAATATATTACATGAAGTAAATTAGGCCCAGAGAGACAAAAATTGTATTGTAAATTGTTTTCAAGGAATTTCTGGAAACTTGGATTCTCTTAAATCAGAGTGACCTCATATTCAATGTTATTAAATAAAATTCAATAACCTTGGCAGGAGGCAATGAGCAGGCAGGCTCTTCCTAACACGGGTGGATAGATATCAACTTTCTGGAGGGCAACTAAGCAACATGCTTTAAGAATTTGAATGTCTATGTAGTTCGTGACCTAGTTATTCTACTCCATATATTTTCCCAGTTACAGATAGTCAAAAAATGCAGATAAAGATTACTGTCCTCCTCATACAAAGATGCATATGTGTCAGATAGCTAAGTGTCTAGGATTACAAATTTGAGAGTGAGACTAGCTGAATTCCAATTGCTATTGGCACACTTTTGATTACAAGTTCCTGACTTTGGTCCCTCAGTTTTCTCACCGGTAAAGTGGGGATCTGAAGTTTGTAATCTCAAAGCCTGGGAGGCTGAGACAGGAGGAATGTGAGTTCAGGACCCACTTGGATCACACACTGAGTTCCAGGACACCT
>NW_027205633.1:0-13735 GCF_024711535.1 Dipodomys merriami
CTTCAACTCTAGGAATGTCAGCAAAGTTCATGATCAAATCCTTTGCAAACATTTGTAGGAAAGTATTGATTTTAGAAACTAATTGTAAGGTCTGTAGGCCCTGGCCACCTCACCTCCTGCATAAGTCTCTGCCCTATGCCTGTGTCACCTAGATAACTGGCACACCTGGAGGTCACATCCTGGGCCACCCCCAGTCATGCCTCTCATCTAACCATTGAGGTGTGGGGGAGGAGAAGGTCCCAGGCCCTGAGGTCACATCCTCATCCAGTGTGGCCACACCTTCCCTCATCTAGCAACACCTTCTCCCTGCCCCTTCTCTACTTAAACCCAGGTCAGACCACAGTCCTCCCCTTTTTGGCCATGTGGTCTCCACCATGAACGCCATGGGCAGCAATTCGGTAAAATAACAAACTCTTCCTGCCTGACTGTCACATGGTGGTCTCTTTAGTGGCTACCTAATTAAACCTAGTATTTTTAAGTTACCTTACACGAACCAGGAGATCCGCATCAATATGGCAGTTCCTATAGTTTCAAATTATTTATCAAGCCCAAAAGTATTTCTACTTCTATTAGTTATTTGTTGCCTTCAGGAAAAAGTTCAGAAGGGGACAGAGAGAAAGAGAGAGGGTAGGGGGGAGAGCGAGCAGCAACAGGCAAGGAAAAGCACCCTAGACCTAGAGCCAGAGTATTCCATCCCTCCCCAAGCTACTCACTTCTGCTGCTCTGGTACCAGTGCCATCCTCCACCATCCCTCCTTATACCCAGTTACTCTGTTACCACCATTACCTTCTCTTTTTTGACAATGTCAAGAACTTGACACAAACCCACCAATCAACAGCTTTTCCCATGTCTCCCCAGCTGAGTGCTCTGGACTAAGCATTTTTCCCATCCACATTCCTACAGCAGACATGGCGAGCACAATGACCACTTGCCATTTTAGGCTACTTGCATGCAGTCTGCCAATGAAAATACAAGATACTTTTTCAGATTAAAAAATAAAAGTTTTTTTGCTATATCGAGTATATGTAATAATACATGGGACATGCAATGCTAGAACTTTTTTTTTCATTGTTTATGTGAAATTTAACTATACACCTACTTTTATCTGAAAACCCAACGGAATGCCTTCCTGTTCAGATGGTAAGGATAACACCAGCCTAAGGCCAGCACCTGTGTCAGCTAGCGCTCAGCAAGGACTTGCTAGTTTATTTAAGAAGAGAAAAACAATTTACTCATTTGACTGTAGCTCATTCTCTCACAATTTAATGAATGTTAACCTGGGAAACTGTTTTTTGGCAAGTTGTTTGAAAAGCATTAAGAGAAATTGTGGGGGTTTTTCAAGTAGAGGTAGATTTTTATATTCCTCCATTTATTAGCACACATGAACAGTACAAAGGGGTGTTCATTGTGATAAGTCCTTACATGGGTACACTATACTTTGAACGTTTGCCCCTGTATTAAAAACCCTTGAGCATCTCACCCTCCTTCCTCTTTCAAACAGTATTTGGTGGGTTTCATTGTATCAACTTCTTACCTTTATACACCCACCTATATTTATGTACTATATATGTATATATGTTTTGATCCTCCTCACTTCTAATACCCTCTCCCAACTCCAGCCAATTTTCCCCCTGGACAATCCTCCTTTAAAAAAAAATCTTCATAGTTTTCAAGAAAGAGTTTTAACCCTCCCCCTCCAATATTACATTTGTTTTTTCAGTTGTACATTTTATCATAAAATGTAATTAATGTCTTCTTTGTAACTGAAGGTATTTTTATTGAGATGTATTAAGAAACATTAATAGTACAGATGGTTAAAACAAGTCACAGGCATCCACTAGAGAAATGAGGAAACTAGTACTAGTTGTTTGTTTTGGTTTTTTTTTTTTTCTTTTTCTTTTTTTCTTTCATCTACTGCTCAAGTTTTAAGGCTGTCGAGAGTTTGTGATTGGTGGAGTGTGGCTGATGCCATGGGGGAAGGGGCTCGCTGGCCTGCTCTTTGTCTTTCTCAGCACATTTTTATTAACAGTGACAGAAAGAAAGACCCGTCTGCAGGCTGCACTCACGATTACTACCCTTCAGTACAGATTCTGCGTTGCACAGAACAATTTCCAGAATTCTGTCTACAAAGAATAATGAGCCTAAAGTATTTCCATCCCCCAATAACTCAAGTCTTTCTAGGCTGTTTTGTTTTTTTCTTTTCCTTTTTGTATTTTTCTTGCTTGCTTGTTTTCCGTTCTTCTTGCAGGATCAAGAAGACACAATTACAGTTAGGATCTATGGTACTTACTAAATGTACACATTCATACTCTCCTCTTGGAATAAGAAAACTGAAGAGTTTTATCATCTCAGAGGAAAATAAGTCAACTAGCTTCTAATTATTGTTCATCTTTTCAGTTCTTTACTATTCTGTCTTTAGGTACCTTTCAGAATTCCAGATACATCCTAAATACACATGTGTCAAATAAAAGTAGAGGTATTAAAGACTCACGGCCTTTTGGATTTAGCTATTAAGGCAGACACATGGGTGAAAAAGGAAAGCCTCACATTTTTAATCATTCGAGGGCATAATAAATACAGCTATTATGCATAAAGCAATTTTGATTTCAAGTTAGGCTTTTGGGGGGAGTCATTTTAATGCTATTTATTTGTCACTATTATTTACTTTTATTTCTTACAATACTTTTTATAGCTTAATTTAAAATAAAATTTTAAATTGGTGTAGGTAATATGTTTATGATTTACTTCTCTCCAACTCTCTTCCCCATCTTCCTTAGCCTGCTAATGATTGACTGGTTTCTCTCAGCTTATTTTCTGTTGACTTCAACCTCACCCTCCCTATAGACTACTTAGCTTCCCTTCTCCATAGTTTATAATATTCTACCTACTTTTTTCATTCTCCTACAGTCTCTTAGAGTTCCAGACTCTTTATACTCCATTGTGTTCCTATTTCAGCGTATAATTCATGGTCTCTTCAACATGGTCAATTAGAATACTTATTTCCTTTCCATGGAGACAGTAATACATTTGTCCATTCTTTCTAGTGAGAGCCTTGAACTATAGACTGGGAAAGCTATTGGAGTTTATGTAATTCCCAACTCTGCAGAAAAGTGAGAAAAAGGAGTCCTGATGCTGTTCAATTCCTGTTCATCCTTCAAAACGCAACTTACTTTTGCCTTCTTTCCATGTTTCTGCCCCCCCCCCCCCGCCCCAAACAGAAGATTGTTCCTCGTGCTACCACTAGGACTTGTATATGCTTCTGTCATTAGCTCACCATGCTCACAACTTATTTTCTTAGAAAATGGGATAAAATAAAACGTTTATAAGAGTAGAGTGAGATGAGAACAAAATTGCACTGAAAATACTTTGTTTTGTTAACCATTTATTGGCATCATATTTCCCTGAATGTGGGAATAGGGGAAATGGCTTGAAGTAGAGATTATAGCTTACTTTTCCTGCCCTCCCATCAGAGGGAAACCTTGAATCATGAGGTACAGTTTAGTTTGTTGTATATGAAGCGTACTTGTCATATGTCACAACTACACAGGCATTTACTCCTCATCCACAGCAAATTCTGGACTGAAACCCAGTCTCTTAATGTCCATTGGGCTTTGTGAATGCAAGTGCACAGTAGGTTGTTAGGCTGTCCCAGTGGTGATGACCCCATCTATGAGAGAATGTACTAAGATTAAAATTGTCTTTTACTTTTCATTGTAATAAAGTTTTTTTGTGCATGTTCCTAGAGTATTTTATCCATATATGCATGTATGATCTTCACAAGTCAACATGAAAATATCACAAATTCTCTTCTTTTTTTACTTCATGTTGTACCTTGGAGATCATTTCAATCAGTACGTAAAGAGCTGCCTCATTCCCTTTGTAAAAAATACCTTGATGTCCACACTGGCTGTTTACCAAATCTTGGACTACACTTTTTTTTTTCCTTTTAAAAAATTTTTTTTTATTTTTTTGTTGGTCATAGTGCTTGAACTCTGGGCCAGAACACTGTCCTTGAGCTCTTCAGCTCAAGGCTAGCACTCTACCACTTGAGCTCTACCACTTCTGGTTTTCTGGTGGCTTATTGGAGATAAGAGTCGCACAGATTTTCCTGCCTGGGCTGTCTCTGAACCACGATCCTCAGATCTCAGCCTTTTGAGTAGCTAGGATTACAGGTGTGAGCCACCAGCGCCTGGCTGGACTACATTTTTATTAATGGATCCTTGGCTTCTTGTCTTTTGATCTTACAAAACAATCTTCAGTCATTTGAGGCATGAATAACTGTAATACAGTTCTAGAAGTAGAATACCTGGATATTAGTAATATCCTTTTTTAAAGGAAGAAAAAACCTCTTATTTTCATTTCCTAAAGTCCATTTTGAGAAATATTATCAGTACGATCAGATACACATTGACATTGTGCCTTTTCGTTCCTCTCCTAGGAGTATCTTCTTTTGGTCTCACTGTGTGTAGAGACCTGTGTAATTTATTATGTCCAGGTATTTTAGATCTAGCTTCCATGTATGATAGAACCTCATGTAATATGATTTGTTCTAGGTCCATTATTTCCCTGAAAATGACTTACTATTTTTTCTAATGATTGGGTAAAATTCCATTGTGTATAGCCACATTTTTTTGCATCTACTCATGTAGGGCACCTGGGCTGTTTCTACATGGCTGTTGTAAAAAAAAATGCAGCAATAAACATGAATGTGCAAAGTATCTTTATGGTATCTGGCTTCTGATGATCTGGGTAGATGCCTAGGAGTGGTAGATGCCTAAGTATGGCTGGCATGTAGGGAAGATCTATGTTTAGTTTTATTTGAGGAACCTCCAGGCTTCTGGACAAAGTGGTTGTACTATTTTACATTTCCACCAACAGTGTAGTAGGGTTCCTTTGTCCCTACATCCCCACCAACATCATTTGTTGTTCAAATTCACAATGTTGGCCAATCTAACTGGGGTTGAAATGGAATCTAGAGTTGTTTTGGTTTGCATTTCTTTTAGGGCCAGGGATGAGGAGCTTATCTTCATGTGTTTCTTTACCATTCTTTCCTTTTCTGAAAAGTCTCCCCTTAGCTCCTTTGCCCATTTAGTGTGATTAGTTTATTACCTTTAGGAGTGGTTCGCTTCTTGAACTCCTTAGGTATGTACTTTCAACCACAATAGCTATTCCCAGATACTCATTCAACAAAATGTTTTCTTAGACATTCCTGTCATGCTATGTCAACTAACTTTTAAAACTCTTCCCTTATGTAGTAAAGACTTACCTCATTTTAGTTTTCATTTATATTTCCTGTATGATTATTCTCCCAAATTTTAGAAATAGCCACCAAATAGAATCATTTGGGTTTTTTTCTCCTTTTCATCAGTGTATATTAATTAGAATTAAACAAAGGAATGTTGTCGGGGTATTCCCATGCATGCATAAAACAAGCTGACCCTTGTGTTTGGTTTTAGGTAACCACCTCCACATCTATAATTATTGGCTCCTCTGGATGTGAGCTGTGTGAAGTTGGGAAGATATTTAAGTTTCCTTTACCTCAGTTTCCTCTATACGTTGGCGCTGTGTTTCAGACTCAATTACTATCAATTACAGGACTCATCCTTAATTTATGTAACACTAAAAAAGAGAAGAATCAGTACTTACAATAAGGGCACATCTCAAATTCAGAGATGCTAAAATTTAGAAGGAAAAAAAATGTCTTAGAATTGGTAAGGAATTGCCTCTCTCTCTCTCTCTCTCTCTCTCTCTCTCTCTCTCTCTCTCTGTATATATATATATATATATATATATATATATATATGACTTTTTTAAGATAAAACAGAAAGCATCCAGACTAGCTCCCATCACACAGTAATTGCTCAATAAATGATAGCTATTCTTAGTGAAATTATAGTTACTATACACTGATCCTCACCACACAGCACAATCTCCATAAATAACTAATATTGCTACTATTAATATAAAATTATAGTTATAGGAGCATAAGTCACTATTTTGTCCGTTTGTTGAATCCTGTTTCTCTTACACCTAACTCGGTGCTTGGCAAATATTTGACTGATGGAATTAACCTGTTTTCTATTCTAAAACTTGAGAGGAAGTGTGTAGAAATCTCAGTAGTCATTGATTCCAGGATTCTGGGGTCTGTATCTCCCCCCATTTTTTTTTCTGTTCCCGGGGCTTGAACTCTGCGTGTAGGCATTGGCTCTAGGCTCCTTTTGCTTAAGGCTAGTACTCTACTACCTGAGCCACAGTGCTACTTCTAGCTTTTTCTGAGTAGTTTATTAGATATAAGAGTCTCACAGACTTTCCTGCCTGGGCTGGCTTTGAACCACAGTCCTCAGATCTCAGCCTCCTGAGTAGCTAGGATTACAGGCATGAGCCACCAGCACCCAGCTGTATCTTCCCTTTTCCATCTCCTATACACTAGAACTTTTAGACCTTACCAAGAACTATGGGTTTTAAATAACTTAGCCCTGTAGGGATAGATTTAACCATTTGAAATCCTTTATTTAGAAACCCCCAAACCTTGGATTCAAACAGTGCCTCAAAATATTGTTGTTGAAAATTTTCCTAGCAAACATTACCATGGTTTTTTTGCTGTTGTTTATTTTTTGTCAGTCATGGTACCTGAACTCTGGGCCTGGATGCTGTCCCTCAGCTCTTCAGCTCAAGGCTAGCGCTCTACCACTTGAGCCACAGTGCCACTTCTGGCTTTTTCTGCTTATGTGGTGCTGGGAATCAAACCTAGGGCCTCAAGCATGCAAGGGAAGCATTCTAGCACTGAACCACCTTCCTAGTCCCGATTACCATGTTTTATATAATGTCATTGGGTCTGACCAAGAGTTTTTCAAGATTTGTATAAATACTATATCTGAGAATTTACATTTTTTAAATGTGATACATACATGTACTACTTTTATAACTGATATGGTCTTGCACCACAAGTAGTGTATTCACTGCAGAAAAGAAACTTTTAATTTTTTTATTTTGAAGTACTATAATAATCTTACCCAAAGCATTAGTGTGAACTGAAATGGCACCTTCTTTATTATCAAAAGTTTACTCACGGGACTGGGAAGGTGGCTTAGTGGTAGAGCGCTTGCCTTGCATGCCCGAGGCCCTGGGTTCGATTCCTCAGCACCACATAAGCAAAAAGAAAAAAAAAGTTTACTCACTTATGTTCTTCCTCTTGAATTTTAAAATTTGATGTAGACTGCTTACCTCTGTAAGCTTTGCTCTATTTAAGCTGATAGCAAATATTTTAATATTTCCATATGCAGTAAGTTTTTCTTTGGAAAAAAGTTTAGCAATAGAGGTTTAAACTCAGTGTTTCATACTTGCTCAACAGATGCTTTTCCCCATAAACCATCTACCCAACTTTTTTTATTTTGTCGGTTATGGGGCTTGAACTCTGGGACTGAGCACTGTCCCTACACTCTTCAGTTCAAGGTAAGCACTCTACCTCAAGCCACAGCGCCACTTCCGGTTTTCTAGTGGTTTATTGGAGATCAGATCTCATGGACTTTTCTGCACGGGCTGGCTTTGAACCATGATCCTCAGATCTCAGTCTCCTGAGTAGCTAAGATTACAGGCGTGAGCCACCAGTGCCCAGCCCCAGCTGTTTTTACTTATTGTTTTTCAAGTAAGGTCTTATGAGTTTTTGCCTAGACCAGCCTAGACCTTGATCCTCATATTTACACTTGTAGTATAACTGGGTGGACAGGTACATGCCACTAGACTCAGCTTATTGTTTAAGATGGAATGGAGTTTTCCTAATGTTTCTGTCCAGGCTAATCTGGAAGTGTCATTATGATGTCATTAAAGTTCTACCAGCCTGTCACCAAATCATTGCCTCCCAAAAGTTGGCATTACTAACACTTGAGTTCTATCAGGGCCACGTCTAACCACCTAAATATTGACTTAACATTTCCTTTTTGTATTGGACAAGTTTAAATGTTCAGTAATTATAGATGCAAAAATACTTATTTTTAAATAAAGACAAATGGTTTTTGATTCGTGAATGAAAAGTATTTTTCAAGTTGCACATTCACAATAATAAAACTTGGAGTATGTAAAATAGACTTGTACTTATAACTTCCCTCAAGGATTACAAAACGCTCTTAAATCTATATATTTTGTATCCAAGTGATATATGAATGACATTACACATGTGTTAATGTGTTGATTGCTACAGGTCTCTTCCCATCTCTCCTCATCTCTACCCAGCCCTGTCTTCATTTGTGTCTCTGCTGTTCCTGTTGCTCATTAATATCCCACAGCTGATCCAGACTTTCCACACATCCACACAATAGACTCAAAGGTATGTCATTTAGGATGGCATACCTCAGCCTCATTGTACTTAAGACTGAACTTTACTTTGTCCTCTTCCCGGCCCTGGAACACAGGCTCACCTTTACTGTGTTTACTGCTTCAATTAATTTCACCAATCACATCTTCCTAGCTAATAAGCTGCAAACCAACCCCAAATCATGCTGGAGTCCTCTCCCCAATTTTTTTTAACCATCAATTTTTGATTGGTCATATTTTTCAGTACCTACTCCAATGATCTATCTAGAGCCGACACCATCCTTTTCACAGTCATTGCCTTTGTGTTCTCCTGGATTACTCCTTCTCTCTCAAACTTATATATCTGTTTCCATTCTCAATGGTCATTTTCTGCATCTGAAGTCAGTACCTTTTCCCATTTTTTTTTCCTGGAACTTGTCCTAAACCCTATCATTATCCTAGGTCCTCACTCTTTCTTATTCTGTACCTTCCCTCTGCCTCATTAAATAGAAATGGTTTCTGTTAATATTATTCAAATAGCAATCCTGAGTCTACCATTTTGAATTACTACTTTTATCCATTTAATTTGATAATATGATACTTCTCCAAGGATCTTAATGGGTTAATTGAATGTTTTATTTAGGACTATATTGTGAATAACTCAATTCATGCTCTTTTAAACAGATATAATATTTATATATATTTATAATTTATTAGCTTCCTTAATTGAACTGTCAAGGTCGTTTTTGCATTAAGCAAGAATCTATTCAGAACTATAAAATAGAGTCACCACCATGACTTGGCAGACTTTCAACTTTTCTCAAGCTCACCTTGCAAAGTAACTGCTATGGCTCTGCACCTCACCCAAAATAGAGATGAGAGGAGATCTGTGTTCTGCAAAACCTAAAGCTCCATCTTACCTGACTGATTTTTGTTATAAACACTCCCCTGAACCAGGTCAATAAGTAAATGTGTTTACTAGGTTAAGTCGATCAACACATTATGATGGGTACAGGGAGACTGCAGAGGAAATGAATCCCCAAGTAGTATAGAATGAAGATAGAGAAGGCAAAAAAATGTCCATACTAATGCAAATCATCCCAAATTCAAAGTATGTGTCTATAAGGGTTCCTCCAATATTTGAGCAATGCATATTATATATGAAGTATACATGTAGAGATACTAATCAGATCATTTAGTCATTTTGAATCATTTTTAATTTCTAGTGACATGAAAGCAAATATATATATACATATATACAATACGTTTTATTCTTATAAACAATATCCAAAAAGCACTTAAGTTGCCAGGTACAGTGGGTTATATCTATAAATCCCAGTTTTTTGAGAGGAGGAGATAGGATATTATAGTTCAAGGCCGGTCTGAAAAGGAACTAGCAAGACCCTATCTCAGAGAATAAGCTGAAACTACACATGCCTCTAATCTCAGCTGCTCTAGTGGTAGAGATAGAAAGATTGAGGTCAGAGACTTGCTCAGCTCTCATTTGTAATGAAAGAAAGTAGATCATTCTAATCCAGCTGTTTCTTGGACAAATTTCTAAAGTGAATAGATCCTGTTAACTTTTCTATAAAGGGATTTTGGATAGTATATTGAACTATTATGCTATGAAATTTACAAGACCAATAAGCTTTTGAAGCTCCTTGAACAGTTTCAAATGAGGTTGTACTCTAATTTGGCCCTGGGTTTGAGTCTGCTGTTGGCAGGGTGTGTAACACACAATTTGCCTTCTCTGAGATTCAGCTTTCTCATCTCTGAAATGAGAATAAAAATTAGTACCCATCCCTGGAGGTTATTATAAGGAGTGCACCAGAGAGGAGATTAGCACAGTATCCTGAGTGCTTAGGAAACGTTACTCTAGTCATTGTTATTATAAATTCTATCAATAAACGCTTATTGCTGTAATTAGGTATCTATAAAAGAATATTAGCACTGAAATCATTTCATTGTTATTACAGAAAGCATGTGATTGAGTACCAAAAAATATCACCAGGGTCCTTCTACTGGATGATTAAAAAAAAATCTAAGAGAGAAAAATGTAAATATCCTAATTCTCTCTCTGAGCCAATTAAAATGTCTGTTGCTTTTGAGAACAGGCTCATAGCACCGAAACTCTCTAAGATATCCTAACCGAGAAAAGCTGTGGTAGGAAGGGTCAACCACTAACTGACACAAGGAGACGGGCAGACCTCAGCTCACCACTCTTGACAGTCCTGTACCTTGGAATTCCATTCCCAGATATGTAGCTCACTAGTTTGTGCCTGCCTGGTGGGTGTCAGTTATCTAGTTATCCAGTTGAATAAAGTATTGCTTAGAGGAGACCCTATATTATGATTTCTATTGATAACCCCCCCCAACAAAGCAGAGGGAGAAACATAATCACATTAATAACTCCATATATAACCCCAAATAAAATTACCTAGAATATTTTATATGCTAATTTAATTGTGGTAGAATAACTTCTGTAGTTTGTCCTTAAATAATTTATTTCAATCATTGGATGTTAGCATTGAGACAAATCAGAAATGTATAAAGATCAGCTTACTAGAACCCTTTCTCATCTTTCCTTTGAATTTATCTGTGGAAACCAAGGCCCACAACAGTTGGCTAATTAAAAATAAAACTGCACTTTAAAGTCAAATTTGCTGACTCTCTATCTAATATGTCTTTCTCCCCACCCAAAGGTATTTGCTCTTTGTTAGTAGTGGTGTGCGTTTTACTATAGTAGGTTTCTATTATTTGAAATCTGCAGGTCAGAAATACTCTTTATTTCCAATTATTCTGTACATTTTACCTTTTAGCACACATTAGCTCTTGTTTTAATAGGGCCCTGAGGTTGATTTGCTCAGCTGAGTGTGAACCTTCTTTATGTTGCCTGGCTGTGCTTAGACTATACATCCCCATGACAGGAGAGGTTCTAGTGGCATGGAAACATACTACTCATTGGGTCCTACAGTCCTAGGAGATTAAAGGCAGAATCTGGAACCTTGATGTTCCCTGATGTTCCTTGATGTTCTCCTTGTCAGACCCCTGGCAGTTCTTTGTTCCCTAGCTCTCCCACCCACCACCATTATTCCCAAGGATAAACATGACAAGAAGTAGAGAAGTGAGGTGAGATGAGAGGAAGACGTAGCAGGAATAGCCAATGCCAGTACAAAACGCCCTCCCTGTTAATGGCAACAGTATTCCTTTTCCATCGGCAGGAAGTCAATGGATGCCTTTTCCATCCTCAGCACTGTGCATGCTCTTGTATTTTCTAAGATATCAATAAGACCTCAAGCAGGAAATGCCATTTTTAACTACAGAAAATTCTTAATCTAGCTGGTAATTAAAGCAATACAAACTTAAGTTGCACTAAAATATGAATTTCACATATGAAATGCTGAAAGATGTTTTTTGAGTTAACACTACAGAGTGTTAAATGAAAAGATAAATTTTAGAAAAGAACTTGTTCGTTTCAGTAAACCTAGAAATTCATCTTCTGGAAATCTAGTATAAGGAGATAAGACAGAAATTCCTTATTTCACAAAAATTCTCACTCTATTATTATTAATGGGAGAGTAAAACACATAAACATTTGCCATTAAGGAAGTAAGTTATATAAGAACATCACAATACATAATGTGTGGTAGATTAATACCTAATTATAAACTTATGCAGAATTTATGCCTGTATAAAACATGCTTATATTGTAGGAAAGGAGAATAACCAGGTTTTACTTTAGTTAAAGGACTTCATCATTTTGTTGCAGAATCTTAGAAGGACTTGTGTTTGAATTATCTTCTCGCTTGCACGTGTGTCTGTCATCCAAAACTGCACAAATTTAGAATTCCAAGATGGGTATTTCAATGACCATTAGGAGGGAGGACCTATATATTTGTTTTAATTTTTTCTAAGGTCCTACAGCGCATAGGGATTATTTAACATTTTCTAAGCACACGTGATCCATTTACAAAGACAAAGCACCTTGTGTTTCTATAGTTATTTTTATGTAAAGCTATTAAAGGAACAGGAAACATCTTTCGGCTGCCTTTCTCCCTACAACTGCCCCAGAAATAGTCATTAGTATTAAACATAACAGAGACTAAAATTGTTTCCCATAGATCCTTGGAGCAAGACTGTAAAGTAACACTGAAGCATTTGGGGTTATTTATAATAAAGCCTACGCATAAGAAACAAGATGCCAACTCACGTGTCAGGCAGACAGTGGCAGCTGCTTTGTTACTTTGTGGCTCTGTCCCATCCTAAATCAAACAGAAAATGGGCACTGTTTGACAGACGCTGTCATCAGCGCAAACATTATTAAAATAATTTAAAAGCTTTCTTTTAAATTTATTTTTTAAGCTCGAGGCACAGGCTGTTGGTTTGCTTGGGCTTTCCCAATTCTGGGGCTCAGAGCTCCAGGATGAATATTCCTCTACCAGGTTTTCTATCCAGCCAAGCCTGAGCTCCGACTTTTTATCCCTGTGGGACAGAACAGCTATGTTCTTGGCGTTTTCTGCCTATTACCAGTTAGGGTCTGTGAACAGAATCTCCATTTGTGAGAACCTCATTGTGGATAGCACGCAGTGGTCTTTTCATTTTGATTGATGGTTCTGGTTCTGCACCATCTGGCTTCTGATAGGCTGCATTAATCATATCCCGAACTAAGAAAGTGTAGATGTGTCTGCTTAATATGTACCCATACATAATGTAACATTAGTTATTCATTCAGCTTGCACAACAGTCATAATGTATGCAAGGTCTTTATATAGTAAAGCATAAATATTAATATGCAATCCATTAATGCTGTTTTTACTTGTACTCACCTCCCTCTAGTACATTTGTGTATGAAGACTGAGAAATTAAGAGAAGACTGTGCACATTTACACGGACACAGCATTTTACTCCCATCTCATATGACTTTACAGTGATATATGTCTGTCATATGTATTTACCTGTGTTTATTTTGTCTCTCTAATTGCTTTATAAAATACAGGTTAAATGCAGGCTGTGACACAGATTCATTTGTTTTCTCATGTGAACTCCTTGCACCAAATGTAGGTCATCCATTTGCAGAGGTCACCAGGGGCCTATGTGGCCCTGTGCTTTTGTGCTAGGCCCTCTGTAGACATACTCTGCCCCCTGCTGTGTGATAACATCCAAGAGAAAGAAAGAAAGAGAGAAAGGGGTGGGGGGGGGGGGGGGGAGGGACAGAGAGACAGAGTCAGAGAGATAGAGAGGCTAGGAGATCCAGGAGAGGAATTCACAAGTCAGACTGAATTTGCTCTAAATTTAAGGCTGTAATGCCCATAGTCAAGTTTTATTTTAGGAATTTGCCAGGACCTCTTCCAATTAGAGATTTAGTGGGCATTCAGTACGTAGAGGAGGGGAGGGCAAAGGAATGTAAATTCTCCATCAAAGTTACCTTACACAATATTGTTAGAGC
>NW_027205634.1:0-13731 GCF_024711535.1 Dipodomys merriami
ATCTTTGAGGCAACAAGCTGAGATTTTTCGGGGTTCATTTAGTCCAACAATTAATTACTGAGCAGTTTGCTCTTTCCTAGCCAATAGTAAATTGGTGATACAGAAACTACTGGGCACAGATGCTGTCCTAGGATTTGCAATGATAGATGGAGAAACAAGTCAAGATAGGAAAGCAATAGATTAAGACAGATGTGCTAAAAATTATTAGACAAATAGCAGAAGTGTGTGTATTGAACTTTTCTTGAGGAGAACAGAGAAGATATCATAGTTGAGGTATCATTTGTGTAAAATGTAGAAAGTTAAGCTGGGATTTTCTAGACATTGAAGTGGGGAAAGCTATTCTAGTCAGAGTGAAGAGCTAGTGCAGGCTTGTGAAAGATTATGCGTAGAAAACAACATGCAGTTGAACATCTTGGACACTTGGTGAGGATAGAGGGTAGGGCTGTGGGACAGAGCTGAGCTTTAGGGGACTCTTAGTTTAGGCTGCTTAACAAAGTATCAAAATGAGGTGGTTTAGAAGCAAGAGGAAAATGATTTCTCATAATTTAGGGGGCCAATAGTTGAGTTCTGATGAGGCCCTTTTCTTGGGCTGTAGACTACTAATGTTTCATATCCTTACCAACCAAAGAGATTGTGGGAGTCTCTTTTTACAGGGTCATAAATCTTCTAAAAGGAACCCTTTCATAATGCTGTTGCATTTCAGAGTGCTAAAAACATTCAGTCAACTGTAGAAAATTATATGTGAAACAGAAGCTCATCCCTCAATGTGGAATGTTCATTGGGGAAGAACTCATGATTTCAGATTTGTTTTCTAAGCCAAATAATTTGAAGGTACAGACCTTACAATTTGAAGGTACAGTGTTTTGTGGGAAAAAGACATTTCCTGTCTGTTTTAAAATTATTTTGATTGAATCCAATTATAATTTGTGTCACAAATGTAAAGGAAGTTGGAAATTGTCTGACAAGAAGGGAAAAGAAAATTACAAATAGGAAAAGGTTTCTTCTGCCCAAGACTCGATAGTCCAGAGTCTAATGCATGAGTGGTTCTGAGAGGGGAATTTCAGAGCTGGTAGATCATAAAGCAGGAGGCAGAGCTGAAGCAGGGGTGGGGGTGGGTGACATTGTTTTTGGAGGCTAGGAATTGAGTCTTGGATAATGAAGAAGTTTTCCTTCTTTAAAGTGTATTAATTAAGCAAAGAAGTTTCATTGTGGTGTTTCCATACATGCATATAGTTACATATACATATACATATGCACGTTTAACTCTCTCTCTAGGTATATATTATATTACAGGAAACATACTCAAAGTCTTAAAAATTGGCTTTCACTAAAGAGTAGGTTTGCAGTGTTATTTCCAGTGTCTGAACTGGTGTCTGACTTTTACAAGATGGTGGAAAAGAAATGTAGTCAGGTTTGGTATGATAAAGAACATTATTAGGCTGCATTTCAGGAGGAAGTAGGGTTGAAGAGCTTCTTTTAACTTGCTTGTCGTTTGAAGATGTCTGTCTAAATTACACACACACACACACACACACACACACACACACACACACACACACACACACACACAAATTAATACTTGTTTAGGAATGGACAATGCAATGGGAACACTCAGGTCATAACAAAGCCATGTGCACATTCGAAGAAATGGAGTTAAGCAAATGCCATTAAGGACAAAAGTAGAAGGATTATACAAGTTCTTCTGAAATAAAAGTGCTTGACTATATGCCTGATTCCAAGCGTGATGCCCATTCAAGGTTGGGCAGGAAGTTGTTTGGCAGATATCCTTACAGAAATATTTTCCTTGTAAGATTGTGGTTTCAGATGCCCTGTGGTACTTGTACACAGATCTTCTTTTTGCCAGTCCTGGGACATGAACTCAGGGCTGGACACTGTCCCTGAGCTTCTTTTGCTCAAGGCTAGCACTCTATCACTTGAGCCACAGCGCCATTTTAGCTTTTTCTGTTCAGGTGTATTGAGGAATCGAACCCGGGGCTTCCTGCATGCTAGGTAATTCACTCTACCACTAAGCTACACTCCCATCCAACAGATCTTTATATTCACCTAATTATAGTTCTTTTGTTGTTGTTGTTGGAGTCACAAGTGACTCCATGTTGAGCCTGTAACTTTTGGAAAGGGGAGATACTGATGGAGGGTCATAGGGCAAGACTATGGCTTGAATGACGTAGACAAAGAGTTAGTTTAGAATGCACTTCTCAGCTGGAGTGTCTCAGCACTGTAGTGGGCTTGAGACACAGATACCCACAGCCTTGTGGGGAGTCAGGTGGCTCGATTGGGGAGGGGGGCGCTCAAGCCAGTGAGCCACAACCCCTTTTTCTAAACGTGTATCATGATATGAAAGAAACTGGGAAGCCCTGACAGAGAGTGAGTAGAAACATTTTTTCCACAAAGGAGGATGCTACAATGCTTGATAAGAAATGTACTCACTATCTTGCCCATGTAATTGTAACCCCTCTGTACAGTATTTTCACAGTAAAAAAAAAGAAAAAAGAAAAAAAAAGAAACATTTTTTTCCACATTTTAGATGACAAGATAACAATTGGTAAATGGGGTGAAGGGGTCAAATTGGGGTGAAGGGGTCGCATTATACACACGCAGACCTGCAAAAATGTCTCATTTGTCTGGCCTTGTCTCCATGCTCTCTCTTTTTCCTCGTTTTGAATTGTCTCCCTCCACAGATTACGGATGGAATCTGATGTCTATCACTTGCTACAGTAGTAACTGGTTTTCCCCTCCTTTAGGTGTCTTCTTTAAACCACCTTGGGGAAGGTAGGTGTCTTCCTTAAACCACCTTGGTGAAGGTTGGGGTCTGTGCAGGTTCTGATGGCTCTGTCCCGACATCCTTTGGAATCGCATCCTCGCTGCACAGATAGTACTTAGATAGCTCAGATACTACCATACAGCGTGTGCTCGTTGAATTGAAACTGGATCAGCAAGTTGTCCAGTGGCTATTTGGGGAGAATGATGTATAAATTAATCATTATGTCACTCTGTGATAAGAGCTATGGCAGTTATCTGTGAAAATAAAAGTTCAGCTAGCTCTGAAGCAATTCTGTCTTTTCCCTGGCGTATTCCAACAGCATTTTTACTCATTTAGGAAAGGACTGAAGAGACATTAGGTTGTAAAGTTAGAAAGCTCTTAGAGATCCTCGGATGGGAAGTTAAAATTTAACAGCCCAATACTAACCTCAGAGCAGCTACTGTCCAGCTTTGTTTTGATGGGCCTTTAAGGCAAATCACTGAATTTTTGGACAACTATAAAAACTTACTTTCACCAGGCACCAGTGGCTCACACCTATAATCCTAGCTACTCAGGAGACTGAGATCTGAGGAACATGGTTCCAAAGCTAGCTCAGGTAGGAAAGTCAGTGAGACATTTGTCTCCCTGGAAATGGCGCTGCGGCTCAAAATGGTAGAGGGCTAGCCTTGAGCAAAGGAGCTCAGGGACAGCACCCAGGCCTTGAGTTCAAGCCCCACCACCAACAAAATCAAACAAAAAACTCCTTCCTCCCTGTGAATAAAAATAAAGGTATATTACAAAAGTTAGCATTAACATTGTTTTAAGAAGGTTTTTTTTTTGTAAGTAGTGAAGGTCAAAGAGATTAAGTCAGAACAACAGCAATTAAAACGAACAAGGTCTTTATCCCTCTGTGGTAACCTGTGTTAATTTTTGTGCATTTTCCTTGTTGAAGCAAAGCAATTGTTAAAAGTGTTTCCTAATCACTTAAGCTCATCTCTCTTCATGCCAGGCACATTGGTTCATTTGAATTGCACAAAAGATGGGAAGTGCTCCTTGAATATATTTTGGAGGAATCCTGGTTTGATGAGAATACATGAATATGGAGATCAAGCTGTATTTGTACCTTATCTTTGTCTCAGGTAATCTGAGGGGTGATCTGGATGTAATCTGGTTGTGAAATTAGCTTTTGATTGTATTCAAAACCTCTTTGGTTTCTTTGCTGAAGCTGTACAGTACTAGAGATATTTGATGTTCAGGGAGAACAAGAAATAAAATGCGATAACATGGGCCACTAACACAGCGTTTGAAAAATAAAATGTTTACATGCATGTTTATTTTTCTTTTTTAGAGCTAGGAATTTTCCTTTAAATTTTTCTTGGTAAATATTTCAAGTTTTTTTTTTTTAGATTTGACTAAATATTGATTGTCTTTGTACTCAATGACCCATGATTCAATAATAATAATAATGATAATAATAATACAAGGGGTAAAATTTATTGGCTATATATCTTGTAAAAGTTATGCAAAAAGGCTACCTTCAAGAATCTCATTTCTTTCTTAATTAAGTCCATTTCATAAATAAAGAAATTGAGATGCAGGAAAGCTAAATAACATGGCCAACTTCATGGTCCTCATTCAACCCTCCCAGAGTTCAATTCCAAAGCTGTGTTGAAAAGCCTACTTCTTAATATAATATTCATTTTCTACTTCTTCTACCATTAAAAACTATGCAAAGCATGAAGATGATCACGAGACGCGAAAACAATTCATTTCTCATCATGCTTGTAGCTTGAAGCCAGCATGGAGGAGCCAGAGCAGAAACCAAAGGTCATCTTTACAAGGAGGACAGTGGTTTCAGTGTCCAAAGGGGGTGAGATTGTGGAAGTCCCACTTCAGGGAGGGCGCCATGGCTGTTCATGGTGGAAGACAGAGCTGCTGATTCGCCACAGGCCGTAGGTATTTAGCTTCTGGAAGCTTACAAGCACTGAGAATCCTTATTTTCTTATCTGGATTAAACCACCGAGTTTGTGTATAACATGTCATCTACGAAGCAGTAGAGAGACCATCTTGGTTTACCTATCTAAGGAGGATCGAGTGCTTTAAAGGAGGGCTGTTGCCTTATTCTATGGTAAAAGCTTTCATCCCAGAGATTGTTCTGGACAAACTGGATTTCACATGCTCAAAAGTTTTATGCAAAGGCTGTTTTCCCTTAATGAGAATAAACATCAAAATTTAAAAAGGAGAGATTTATCTATGTCTCTTTACCCCAACAAGTCACCAGGAAATCTACTGGGCGCTCTGTGTGTGTTGTCTTCCCTGACTAACACAGGTTTTATGATAGTGGGAATTGGGCCTACTTGTTGAGGGTCCTTGTGTCAAAGACTGGGGCCTGCAGGGCCCAGCAAAAAAGACATTCAGACACAAGGCTCTCAGCTCCAACGCTGTTCTCAAGAACATCTGTTCCCGTCATTGAAATGAGATTAGATGTAATTCATCTCTTAAAGCTGTGGCTTGAATTTTGACTTTGGGACCAATGAAGGAGTGCAGGCTTTTACTGTGGGAGTTGAGAAACTTTATTAATTTATGCAAAATAGCCAATCAGGGTCTTGACATTTTATGCGTTTAATGTTAGCTTAGTATCTCATTCTCAGTCAGTCCTGCCCCTCACAACTCCCTCCTGCACAGTGGTTCTTTATTCATGGCAACTGAAGCTCTCAAGCTTGGAGCTTACATCTGCAGTCATTTTAATGAGGAGATATTGAGAGATAGGATTACTATAATAATAACAATTTTGCTATTGTTATACTCCTGTTCTCTTCTCTCTGTTCCTACTGGTTACTTTGAGGCGGAACTATTAGGTATTAATACAAAATTCTAGGAGTGGCAAATATGGTTCCCATTGGCAGACAGTAAATGAGGAGGTGGGAGGGAAGGGATGGTAGGGGAAAAACAAAGGAGGAGGCAACAATGCTTGATATGAAATGTACTCATTACCTTGCTCATGTAACTGTAACCCCTCTGTGCAGTATTTTCACAATAAAAAAACTTATTAAAAATGTTGAAGGAGACCAAAGGAGGATATTCTTAGGAGAGGATTACAAAGGATCAATAGTTATGCACATATGATCATATGCAGTAATATTTATCAAAATGAACTCCAAGAAATGGATACAAGAGTGTTTATTTCTTTGTTGCTGTTTTTATATACTTTTTCTTTTTGTTTAGTTTGTTCATATATCTGTCTTTGGGAGGGCAAGGGGAGGAGACACAGAATGGAGGAAAAAAGAGTGAACAAATGCAGCAGTGGTATTCACTAGACACTATGTGGAAAATGAACTATACAACTTGTGGGTGGGGATGGGAGGGAAAACATGGGAGAGACAAGGGAAGAGATGACTTTGTCCAAAATGAAATGTACTCACTACCTGACTTATGTAACTTTCACCCTCTGTACATCACCTTTACAATAACAATAAAAATAGGCAAAAAATGTTGAGGGACTTTGCCAGGGTTACACAGTAGAAGAGCAGAGGTAGAAGCCTAAGCCTCAGCTTACCTAATAAGCATGTGTTTACCAGCTCTGTTTTTCTTCAGTTTTTGCCAACACTAGGGTCTGTTGTTCCAGGTGTTTTGAAAAATATACTAAATAAGTAAATCTTGGAAAATATGTTTTGTCTCTAGAGAATTAATCCCCCAAATCACTGAATAAATATTTCTTAGATTGATGATGAAAGTAGTGCAGTTAAAAGTTTTATCATATTTACTGTGAGAATAGCTTACATTCCTGAATCAAAACACCTTTTTAACAATTTACTTTCGTCTCAAGTGAAATTGTTGGGATGCAATTTAGGTGGGGTGGGGGGTGGGGGCAGAGTAGTTGGGGAGGTGGGAAGGAAGGGATGGTAGGGGAAAAACAAAGGAGGAGGCAACAATGCTTGATAAGAAATGTACTCATTACCTTGCTCATGTAACTGTAACCCCTCTGTACAGTATTTTCACAATAAAAACGTATTAAAAATTAATTATTAAATGATAGCATGGTCACCTCCTTCTCTTGATTCTAGATTTTCCATTGAATCTAAATTTTCTACCCCCAAATATATTTGGAATAAGGTAACATGGAAACTTTTCCAGAAACAACGATGTCAACTTCATCATGAATCTTGCATATTTAAGACAGAATTATTTAAAATGGAAGCTATAGAAAAAGAAGCCAGACATTTTGAACAGAGTCAGATCAATTTATTTACCATAACTAGAATTTTTATAAGCTGTATTTCCTGATTTAGCATTTTTGTTGGCAATAATTCACAATAATATAAAGAATCCTACTAGGAAATTTACATGGAGTATAAGAAAATATGTGTCAAGGGTAAGTACATTTTTGTTTTATTCTTTTTTTTGGCTAATTTTGGGGCCTGAACTCAGGGCCTGGGCACTGTCCCTGAGTTGCTTTTACTCAAAGCTATCACTCTACCACTTGAGAGCCACGGTGCCACTTCTGGCTTTTTCAGTTTATGTGGTACGGAGGAATCGAACCCAGGCTTTCATGCATGCTAGGCAAGCACTCTACCACTAAGCCACATTCCAGCCCTGGGGAAGTACATTTTAAAATGAGAGACCATTGATTTTATTGAATTCGTAGTGTTTTCTATAATTTTTGTTAATGTTGATTAAGTGCTTTATTTGTTTCTGAAACTTTGTATAATTTGAGCCATTATCATAAAGGATACCAGAGTCATAATATGAACAACAAACTTATTTTAGAAACTAAATTTCAAGATTTAAGGAACATAGGGATTTAATCGATAAACATTACCTATATTATTTATTTCAGAGGCGAAGCTGGATTTTTAAGGGTCTCAGTTAATATTTATTTAGATTTGTGGATTCAGAAATTTTTTTAATTAGAGGACAAAGGTATCTTTAATATCAATTTGTGGTCCTCAAGTTCTGGTTTAATAACTTAGTTAAATAACATTTGCACTGAAATGTCCTAGACATAGGAAGCATAATTTTTTTCTATAGAAAAGAAGATTTTTTTTTTGCAAATGAACACATCCTTCTAATTATGTTAATTCAATGACAGCTTATTTTGATTAATTAGTTAGTTAATCAATCAGTGCTGGTACTGGGGCTTGAATTCAGGGCCTGGATGGGATGCTGTCTCTTAGCTTTTTTACTCAAGGCTGGTGCTCTGCCACTTGAGCCATAGATCCTCTTTTGGCTTTTTGGTAGTTAATGGGAGATAACAGTATCATAGACCTTTCTGCCCAAGGTGAATTTGAATTGTGATCCTGAACAGCTAGGACAATTTATGATTCTAAGAGCAGATTTAGCTCTAGGTTGGTAATGTCAGTTCAGTGCTTGGCTCTAGAAGTACTCAGGAAGCAACACAGAGAAACCCACATCCATGACCACCCTACATGATACAGTGGTTGATGGGAGTGTTGGTAAGTGCTGAACTGGGAAGGGAAGTGATAATAAGCTACCTTTTGAACTTTCAAAATTATCAAAAGAAAAATGACCAAGACTTGTTTCTAAACTTGAGGTTGTTTCTTGGCTTTCTTCATTTCTTTTTCCTTCGTCACACAGTATTGCACATGATGATTATAATATATACTGCAATTGTAACTTCTTACATCTTGTGTGGATTTAAAATATAACTTCTGTACTGAAATTTCCATAGCGATTTTAATGAAATTCTTTGTGGTTCTCTATTTTCCCAGTTCCACATTTCTTTTGCTATTGTATTTGGCCTGAGTACAAATACTAATTGTTAATTTTTTTTTTGAGTAAGGCATCACAGAAGATAATAAAATAGCTCACAGGTGGAAAGTAGATTGTACCTCTTCTGGCAGCTTGTGCCAGTTGATTTAGGCATAGTTCAGACTAATGCTGTTGCAGGCAGGAGAGAACACCGTGATTGATTAGTAATGTCTGAAGGAGTTGGGAGGGATGGGATTGTGGTGTACAGATCTAGTTCTCCCTAGACTAATTATTGGGAAGAGAAACGTCTCAGGTTGAGCATGAGACTCAACAACTCCAGCACTGAGAATGAGCACGTACTTGGCATTGTGAGTGGGTGCACTCCTCAGGCTGAACCTGACAAACCTATCTTTTCATCTCCCATCCTGAGCTACGGTATTCACTGCTATGCCTTGCAGCCACTGCAGGCCTGTGTTAGAACTCCAGTGTGTTTGCTGGAGAGTTCTAGATACCATCAAATAGAGGCATATCACCACAAATGCCATTAGCACTTGCAAATGGAATTTGTCAAATATTAACATAGAAAAATCCTTCCTTCTTCCCTCCCTCCCTGCAATCCCTCCCACTCATCTTTCTTTCCTTCCTTCCTTCCTTCCTTCCTTCCTTCCTTCCTTCCTTCCTTTCTTTCTTTCTTTCTTTCTTTCTTTCTTTCTTTCTTTCTTTCTTTCTTTCTTTCTTTCTTTCTTTCTTTCTTTCTTTCTTTCTTCTTTCTGATGTAGAATATTAAATATAGGGTAAAATGCATACTAGGTAAGCTCTCTTCTACTTCAGTCATGTCCCTAATCCTCAGTGTGTGTGTGGGGGTGGGGGAGGGGTCCTGGGCTTGAACTCAGGGCCTGGGCCTCTGTCCCTGAGCATTTTTTTGCTCATGGCTAGTGCTCTACCACTCGAGCCACATCTCCACTTAGAGCTTTTTTGGTGGTTCATTGGAGATAAGTCTCATGGATTTTCCTTTCCAGGCTGGCTTCAAACCCTGATCCTCAGATCTCAGCCTCTAGAGTAGCTAGGATTACAGGTGCGAGCCACCAACACTTGGATTTTTCTTCTTTCTCCTTCTTTAAATTTTATTGCTCCAGTCTTTGTGACTACACTGTTTCTGGGGCACAGTCTTTCTGAATCTGCTCATTCTCTGGCCTTGGACTTGCTATCCTTCTGTCTTTGCCTTCCTATAGCTGGGATTACAAGCTAGCATTATAACACTGGGCCTCCATTCACGTCCTGGAATGCTTCAATTCTGTAGTATAGCCAACTTCCTAAAGTATAGCCAACCCAACTTCTGCCCAGTTATTTATGGCAAAGATAAATATCAATTCAAGCCAGGATAACCCGTAACTTTTTCAGTAATGAAATTCAATTACTGAAGCTTTTAAAGAAAAAAAAAGTTTATTAAAGTAATTTAGCCAGAGTTACTGTTACAAAGGGGATTTCAATCAGGACACCAGTTTGCTATTTCAGACTTCTTTTGTTAGCTTCAAACTGCAAATTACTTTTTGAGTTATTCATGGAATGCAAATAAAGTGGCCATCCTTTCTGACCAGATGTGCCGGATAGGCATGAGGGCACAACCATTTTCCTAACCCATGTTTCCATCAAGAAACTATTCAGCATCTCAGGATTACTTGCTCTTCCTTCCAGCTTAATTGAGCGGCTCAGCATTGGGTGGGGGTAGGGGGGGCAGGGAGGTAGGTTTGTGACCTTACATACTTTTAGGGGACAGGGGCCTAGGATGCTAGGAAAATTACAAAGTACCTTGAACTCTGGCTTGATCTTATATATTATATGTTATCTTATACAGTCAAAGGCTGTATTTACAGTCAGTGGCTGGTGACTGCATGATTTGTATACACATTTGCTTAAGATGAGGACGGAGGAGGTGCCAGGTCCTCATAGGACAGCACTGGTCAGCTGATTGGGGCGGGGCGACAAGTCCCACGGGACAGCCAAGTGGAAAGCAGTTAGGAGATATCTCCCTTTTCAATGTTTTCTTCTACCCCACTACAATGATGCAGATGTGACAAGAAATAAAACATACAGATTTATATATTACTAGTAACTTTTAAGAGTGGGGGGAGGGAAAGAGGGAGAAAAGGACAGAGGAAGTAACACTGTTTGAAAATAAATGTACTCATTACCTTCCTTATGTAACAGTAACCCCTCTGTACAGCAACTTTATAATAAAATAAAAAATTAAAAACGGTGCAAAATCTTTTCTCTCTTTCCTTGCTTTCTTCCCTCCTTTCTTCCTTCCTTCCCTCCCCCTTCTCTCCTTCCTTCCTTCCTTCCTTCCTTCCTTCCTTCTTTCCTTTGTCCCTCCCTCCCTTCCTCCCCCCTCTCTCCCTCCCTCCCTTCCTTCTTTCTTTCTTCCTTCTTTCTTTCTTTCTCTTTCTCTCTCTCTCCCTCCCTTCCTTCCTTCCTTCCTTTTTTCTTTCTTTCTTTCTTTCTTTCTTTCTTTCTTTCTTTCTTTCTTTCTTTCTTTCTTTCTTTCTTTCTTTCTTTCTTTCTTTCTTTCTTTCTTACCTTCTCTTTCTTTCTCTCCCTTTCTCTCTTTCCCTTTCCTTCCTTCTTTCTTTCTTTCCCTTCCTTCCTTCCTTCCTTCCTTCCTTCCTTCCTTTCTCTCTCTCTCCCTCCCTCCCTCCCTCTCTCTCTCTCTTTCTTTCTTTCCTTCTCTTTCCTTCTCTTTCTTTCTCTCCCTTTCTCTCTTTCCCTTTCTTTCTTTCTTTCCCTTCCTTCCTTCCTTCCTTCCTTCCTTCTTTCCTTTCTTCCTTCCTTTCTTTCTCTCCCTCCCTCCCTCCCTCTCTCTTTCTCTTTCTCTTTCTTTCTTTCTTTCTTTCTTTCTTTCTTTCTTTCTTTCTTTCTTTCTTTCTTTCCTTCCTTCCTTCCTTCCTTCCTTCCTTCCTTCCTTCCTTCCTTCCTTCTTTCTTTCTTTCTTTCTTTCTTTCTTTCTTTCTTTCTTTCTTTCTTTCTTTCTTTCTTTCTTTCTTTTCTTCCTTCCTTCCTTTCCCTATTGGTCCTAAGATTATGTAAGGTTATAACTGCAAACACAATGAGATGTGATTTTTTTCCATTACAAAACAAACTGAAGAAAACCAATTTCCTAGGGCTATTTCTAGTTCATGTTTTAAGGCAATGTTTAGATTATTTATCAGATATATCTTTCCTATGTATGAAGTTCCATTCATCATTGACTTAGTAATTTTTAAATTGTTTTTTGTTGGTCAGTGGGGCTTGAACTCGGCCTGGGCGCTGTTCCTGAGCTCTTTAGGTTAAGTCTACTGCTCTACCACTTTGAGCCGCAGCACCACTTCCAATTTTCTGGTTGTTAATTAGAGATAAGAGTCTTATGGGGACTTTTCTGCCCAGGTTGGCTTTGAACAGTGATTCTCAGATCTCAGCCTCCTGAGTAGCTAGGGTTACAGGCAGGAACCACCCACACCTGGCTTTTTAAAAATACTTTTGATATTTCTTTTTTTTCTTATATTTTGATTTCTTAGGTTTTTTATTTGTATATTATGCATTAGCTATTTACTTGACTTTTTTCCCATTCTTTGTCCAACAGTGATTGTTTAGTGTAAAGGCTCAGTTTAAAGTATTTATATATTCTCTCCCTCTTCTCATTTGTCTTCCCTCCTCCTACTAGATTAGACAGTCTTCAGAATTCCTAGTACTCTGTTTGGTTAAAGTGCCTGTTAATTGTTCAAAGGGGTTTCACCATGCATATACTATATGCATATACTATATGCATATACTATATGTTAGTCAGAACTATCTATCTATCCATCTTTCTCTCTCTACCTACCTACCTACATACCTATCATCTTTCTATTTGTCCATAAACCAATGTCTATATTTATCTACCATCTATCTGTCGTCTATCTAGCCAACACATCTTAAAATTATAATTGAGATAATTGGAGTTTATGGAGTGCTTGATTCTCTAACACTAATATCTCTTATTTAGAATAAGAACACTTGAAGTACCTTTTCATGATGGGGAAATAAAAACTTCTCTTTTAGTTTAGATTACCTTTCTTAGTTCTGAAGAAATGTTGTGAAGTCAAGGCTTTATTGAACTGAAGTGAACTTAAATAAGTGGTATGTGATTTATTTCTATAATGCATGCTGCTCTGTGAAGGATGATGAGAAAATTTACAACTAAAAGCAGATTTATGTGTGTGTCACGCTGATATTGGATAGAAGGGCTAATAGTAAATAATTGCCATTTTGTAAACTTGTATCTTGGAAATAGAGCACATGTTTTAAATGTACATGACTGGCCATACAATTTTGTGTTCATGTAACTCATTAGCAAAACAAAAGGCAACCTTAATATGCATCTGAGTTAAAGAAAATGACCCAGTAAGAGCTCTGATGAGCCATGAAAGCTAATGTTGGGTGGAAAAGCCTTTGTCCCTCCCACAGTCCGTCATGCTGTCTGAGGGCACTAAACGCTGTCCTAATGGGCTTACCATCGTTGAGAATTATGCATACTCAAGCACACTTACACTTCAGTTAGAAAGAGAGTCCAAGGTTATATTAAGCAAAATATTAAGTGTGTCACCTACATGAAAAATTATCTAAGGCAACATGTTTAGAATACATTTATCAATCTATCCACACGGGGTCCAGATTTAGCATGTGGGACCTTTCACTGGATAAAGTTTTTAGAAAAACATCTTCAAAAAAGTCTCAAAAGATATGATTACCACAAATGACTTTTTTTTTGGGGGGGTCGGTTGTGGGGTTTTAACTAGGGGCCTAGGTGCCATCCCTGAGCAGTTTTTCTCAAGGCTATGTATTCTCTACCACTTTGAGTCACAGCACTACTTTGAGTTTTCTGGTGGTTAATTGGGGGATAAGAGTCTCATGGACTTTTCTGCCCAGGGAAGTTTTGAACTGGGATTCTCAGATCTTAGCCTCTTGAGTAGCCAGGATTATCCTTGAGAGCCACCTATGGCTCAAAAGGCTTCTTGATTGGGATTCTTTACCAAAAATCAAGGACAGAAGTCTTTTACCTATCATTACTGACAAGGACAAAATGTTAAAATCACATGTTCTTCCTATAGACAGTGGTTATAGGTAAAGAGATAAAGGAAGGATAACCAGCAATTATCGAGTGCCTGATATATTCAAGGTTCTTCAAGAATAAATACTAGTAGCTTTAATGATAAAAACTTCATTATACTAAATGCTTGATGTGGATT
>NW_027205635.1:0-13730 GCF_024711535.1 Dipodomys merriami
ACCATTCCAAGCACTGCACTTGCATTAGTGTAATTTTATGCTTATGACAGTTCTTCAAGTTAGGAAATTAATTATTTTTTATTTTTTTATTATTACCTTTTAGTCAGTCATGGGACCTAAACTCTGGGTGCTGTCCCTCAGCTCTTCAGCTTAATGCTAGCACTCTACCACTTGAGCTACAGCACCACTTCCGGCTTTTTCTATTTGTGTGGTGCTGAGGAATCGAACCCAAAACCTCATGCATACAAGGCAAGCACTCTACCCCTTAGCCACCTTCCCAGCCCTAAATATTTTATTAAAAGCAGAAGTAGGCAACAAGGCAAAACAAATTTTCCAAGTACCTAATACTGACCAGATGTAGACCCATAATTCAAATCCAGGTTTTTACCAGGCATATCTGAGAATATTCTGACCTTTCAAGAGCTATTGAGTAGATGATCTCACATTTTCTTCCTAATTATGGTTATAACGGCAATAACATTGCTACAGAATATAAGTATTTTATTTTTTTTCTTTTTCTTCCTTTTATTTTATTTGTGAGAGAATATAAGTATTTTAAATGAAAGGGTCTGGGTAATGACATTGTAAGTGATTTTTATTCCAAATGAAAGAACTGAATGAACATCATTCAGTTTCCATTATTTATTATTCCAGGAGAACAAATCCATGTCAAAGACAGCTGTATTGATGATGAACACAGGCTTTTATCATTAAGTACCTTGAATACACAAGGAATAGTTTGCTATGGATATATAATACAAAATGAATAATTTTTGTGACTAGTTTCTTCCTTGTTGTACCAAAGAAAATTTATTCCCTATTCTAAAACATATATCAATTTGATGGATATTAGTGTTATCAGTATAAAATTGGTGCATATAATATATGCAATATATTACATAACATAAGAATGATATATATAATATATGAATAATTACTGATATTTTATAACTACCATAAATAATACATGTATACACTGGTTTTAGTATTATTCTGTGAAGGATACAAGGAATGACATCTTTATTTAAGTACATGTATTTGTATGTTTTAGTCACATAATTTATTTTTGTGCCAGTACTGAGGCTTGAACTATGCTCTGGATGTTGTCCCTGAGCCATTTCACTCAGAGTGGCTTTATATATCTATCCTCAGATCTTGGCCCCTAAGTAGCTGGGATTACAGACATGAGTCATGTTATATTTTTAATTCCATCCATGGCATGTTCTTACATAATTATTTTTGAATGTTCAATTATATTACAACATTTCATTTCTAAACCAATTCAGGACAAATAACTAATTATTAGATAAAACTATATGTTACATAAAATTCTAAGGACCATACTTTGCTATCAATTTTCAAAGATATTCCTAGTTTAATTCCTGGACAGACAAGTAGAAAAATTAAATTATGTGTGCATAATATATATATATTGTTATATTACATAACATATAAATGATATATTTGTAATATTTGCATAATTAGTGATATTCTATAATTACTATGATAATATTTGTATAAAACTGGTTTTAATTTAATACTGTGAAAGATACAAGGAATGTCAACATCCCTATCTTGCCTCTTTTTCAACAGTATACAAACTATGCTACAAACATATATCTTCAAGAAAGCTCACCTTTGTAATCACATATGCACCTTCAAATATTCTCCTCATCACTATAAACATCCTCTAAGATTGGCTACACTTATCCACTAGAATCATCCTACAACAGCAAACACTGTTATACTTTCTGAATAAAGTTGCTCCTCCTCATCTTCATCAACTTCCAGTAACTTCAGTGAAGAGCCTTTTCTCCTGCTTTGCCTTACACGATATCATCCTTTGTTATTTCCCAGCAAAGAAATTGTGGCGTGCAGGCTTGAGCATTTGTACATTCAGAGCTTCTTTGGTTGTGAATTTTTTCCTTTCCTTTCTTGGTAAGAGACCTGGAATAAAAAAAGCATTTAAGGCAATGAGTTTTAGTGTAAATGAAAACATATTGATTTGAAAATATTAGAAATATTTGTTCTTTTTTATTGTGAAAATACTGTACAGAGGGGTTAAAATTAGATGGACAAGATAATGAGTACATTTCTTATGAAGCATTGTAGCCTCCTGCTTTGTTTCCCCTTCCCATCCCTTCCAAGCCTCCCCCCGCCCCCCCTACCTTATCCTCCCCCCCATAAAAGATGTAAAGTTCGTTTTCGACATGACAACTTGTACTTCTCATTGTTGCAACGGGTCCACATTTATCCTTATTTAAACGACTTGTTTTTCCCCTTCCCCTCCACAAATTATACCGACATCAAATACAGTGAAAGCAGGGGTTATACTGTGGGAGAGGGACATACAAAGCAACAAAGAAATAATCTTATAAATGCGTTAGAAACAACTGCATGAAAGAAAAAAAAACATTTGAATACATATCTTAGGGTTCATTTTCCTAACATCACTTTTTATCTGACCTATTCTGCTTGACTCCTACATATACTAGATATTGCAAATAAGGGAAACCATGGGATGCCCCTTAGTAGATGAATGGATCAAGAAAATGTGGTATATATACACAATGGAATTCTATGCCTCCATCAGAAAGAATGATATTGCCTCATTTGTTAGGAAATGGAAAGACTTGGAAAAATTATATTAAGTGAAGTAACCCAAGCCCAAAGAAACATAGGTCCCATGAAATATTAATTCTTTAAATTTATTTTTCATTCAAATACAATAGGGGTGATTTTAGTGGTGCATGCCTTTAAATCTAGCTCTTTAGAAGGCTGAAAACCGAGGATCATAGTTTCAAGCTAGACTAGTTAAATGGACCACGACACACTTATCTTCAACTAAAAACCAAAAAAGCTAAAAGTTGAGCTGTGATTCAAATGGAAGCCTGCCAGCCTGAGCAAAAAGGAAAAGTAAAAGAACCTAGGCTCTGAATTTAACTCATTGTACTAGCACACATATTTTATGTATGTATGGTTCCTAAAATATTCTGTGAGTTAATTTGTTGAAACCTGGTCATAGATTAAATATGAGTTGTGAAAAGTATGTAAGTTTGAAATGACTGCCAGCTATTTTGACAAGACAACTAGAAGAGTTATCACTTAATTAAATAGTAACGCGGAATAGGTATGTATATAAATACCAAAGCTCACTTTGAGATCTTTTTAGTTTGTTAAAATCAGTAGCTAGTTGTCAGTAAACAGGATGATATTAAGGACTTGAATTAAAGAAAAAAACAGAGCTGGAGAGAAAAAAACAGAAATAATTACATGTATTCAGTGATAACAACCATGAGAATGAACATTACAAAACTAAGCCCTGGGATACACAAATATGTAAAACATGACAAATGAAGAAAAACAGTAATAAGTATGTAATGCAGATTTATATGGATAGGTATTTTTAATGTTTAAGGGCTACGAAGTGAGTATGTGATGACCTAAAATTTAAGAAATTGGTAAGGTCAATTATCCCTTGGGCCAAACATAGCTAATAGTTTAAGTAAAACACGGCCACAATATTGTGTCTTGATTTACCAAAGTAAAAACAGGTCAATATTTGGAAAGTTATTTTTTGGACATGTGGTTGGTGTGACAATTACTGTCGTTTGTTCAAGTGTCAGTAGAAGGGTACAATTTTAGCACAATGATAGAAATCTTTCAGGGATCTGGTAAATTTTCCCTCTGTCTTCAATTTCCTTTTTTTCTGAGAACTAAAATATCATTACTGGAAGCCAGTCCCAAATTGTGCCTTTTCCAAGTTATCAGATATTCAGTCCATCACATGCCAAAATAATAGAGAATGGGAACAGGTCTACATTGAGCACTCACAGTAGACAGGTCTCTGGACTTTCTCAGGAAGAGCTTTCTGCCATTGTGGGATGGATAGGGGTGGATAATATACAAAACAGACATCATAGATTGAAAGTATTGTGCTAAGTTGACACTTGAAATATTGGATTTTTTAACTGCATAGTATTGGTTCTCATGAATCAGTTAATCAGATTTTTTACACAATATGATGTTACTAGACTGTGGAATGCATGTTTATTGCATTTACTTTGTATAACATATTTTGAAATTTGGTATAAATCGTTCATCTTTTTTTTTTTTTGGATATGGATTACTCCTAGTTGTCAATAGTGAGGAAATGCCCTGGAACTTTGTAACTTGAAGTCTTATGTTGCCATGTATCATATCCTATTTTCCTTTTACAGAGTTGGTAAAAAATTATATAAAATTTATTTTTTATTTTATTTCTTATCTATTACAGAATTTGAACTCAGAGCCTGGGCACTGCTTCTGATGACTTTTGCTCAAGGTTAGCTCTCTACAACTTCGAGGCACAGAATCAATTTTAGTTTTCAATGATTAATTGGTGATACGTGTCCCGAGGGGACTTTTCTCAACTTGGCTTTGAACTGTGATCTCATATTCCAACCTCCAGATTAGCAAATATTACAGGCATGAGCTACCTCCACCCGGTTATACGTAATTTAAACTGTAGTTTCTGAAGTGTTTCATCCTACATTGAATATTTTTTCTTACGAGCTTTCTAATAAATATGTAATCTATTCAATTTTGAAAAGTACTGTGTACCTCCCACTTATTTGTGGCATTTCTGAAATCCAAGTTTCTCAGTGTGTCAGGGTGGATACTTTTGCCTGTAATAAGTATGTTGAACACATAACATCTGGCTACTTACAGAACAAAGGATGTGAAGCTAGAGTAGCCAGATAAAGAACTTCCAGGACAATTCAATGGCAACTCATGTACTCTCTCTGTAGGTGAATAGGCAGCATAGAAAAGAAATTCTTATATGTGTGCACATAGGTGTTCACTTCTTTATCTGTTATTATAGTTTTAGATATATTCACTAGTATAAAACAATATTTCATATATATATATATATGCATATATATATATATATGCAATAACAGTTTCCAAAATCCAGGGAACCACCTCCATGGGAATCGCTTTCCTAGGTTGCTCTTTGGGTAATAAGAATGAAACGTGGAATTGTCCTCTTGTAGAGAACTTACTCAGAGATTTAAGCATTTTTCTTTTAATATGTTGCTTGTTCCTAACTCTAAAATTAGGAAGTCTGTTAATATATATGTTATATTATAGTATATTTAATATATTATATATAATGTATAATATATTGTTTATTATGAAATATATTTCATATAATACCTGAGAATATTATATATTTATGAGGAAAAATACAACAAACGTATCAGTCCATACTTTCCTAGCCATGATTAGCTTCAGTACAGTTAGGCACATTACATCTCAACAGGAAAATTCTACTGAAGTTCTGATCACTTTGAGCTAGATAAGAATTCCTGTAAAAGAAGCCTCTACTCAATTATGAGAAAAGATATGTTTGGAAGTTTAGTTTAGTTTTTTCGTTTTGTTTTGTTTTGTTTTTATGGCCATTCATGAGGCCTGAACTCTTGTCCTGGGCGCTGTCCCTCACCTCTTCAGCTCAAGGTTAGTGCTCTACCACTTGAGCCATAGCTCCACTTCTGGCTTTTTCAGCTTATGTGGTGCTGAGAAATAGAACCCAAGGCCTCATGCATGCCAGGCAAGCATTCTACCACTGAGCCACCAACCTAGCCCACATTTGCAAGTTTTTGAGAAGAGGAATTTGGCATTTGCTTTGCATCCTTGATTAGTCATGAATAGATATCATTTTGCTCCAAATATTGTCTCCTTGTAGGTTCCGTAAACAGTTACACATCAGCCTCATTCCATCACATATCTTTAAGTCCTTCTTTTATTTCTTTTTATCATTATTGTTTTGTTGTTGTTGCATTTCTGATGCTGAAGCTTGAACTCATGGCCTAGGCAGTGTCCCGGAGCTCAATGCTAGTGCACTACCACTTGAGCCATGTACGAAATCTGGCTTTTTCTGTCTGGACATGCTTTGAATCATAATACTCAGATGTCAGCCTCCAGGGTAGCTAAGATCACAGGTGTGAGCCACCAGTGCCAAGCAAGTTCCTCTGTTTTAGATATTATTCTAAAAGCCTCCTATCGAATGTCACTCCTAAGATAGTAAATGGACCTATGCCAATAGTTCCTTCACACTCTCATCTCCTGTTACGTCTATGGTGTATCTTATGCAAATTATATTGAAACTACTTCACTCTTCTCTTCCTAATCCATGATTCTAGATGTGTTAGTAATAATTACTTAAATTTAACGGCTATAAACCCTACATCTCTCAATTATTAATTTCTTTAATTCTTTGAATATGATTATTTTTCAATACAAGTATGAGCTTATACTCACCTTCTTGAATTTACCCCTTGGCATGAGTAGTGCCTGGGCCTATTTTACCTCAAATGCAAGAGGTTGGCAAAAGAATAGCCTATGGTATTCCTGCCTAAGAGTCAGGACAAGTAGTTGAGTGCCTAAAAGAAGCAATGCATTCCTGGCATGGGAAGGGGTGGGAGAGACAACAGCCTAGAGAGCAACCTGACAGTCACAACATTTAACAACTTCTTTGGGAAAACTGATCTCCTGCAAAGTGGCAGTGAGATAACTCATCTAGTGAATTTTCATATATGAAGGAAGTTGTCATGTCTCACTACACAACTCACTTTTAGTCAAAGACAGGGTCATTCTTTTGTGTCCTCCTTAGGCCTAGTCTCATTTTATCTCCATCTTAGACTTTGCCCAGACTCTATTCTTACCAGAAGGTCCCTGGTGAGGAGGAATGTATGATCTCTTGGCTTTTGATTAACCCTATGGGAACTGAGGCCACTTTTAATTTTGATCCTGTTCATTTTGACAAGGCTGTGGTGGGTGGTGAGAAAGCTCATTCTCTGAATTCTTCCTTATTACCAAATCTCTTCAGAGAAAGTCAAGGAATGACAGATTCTGCCTGAGGGAGTGAGTTTCTCCATTTCCAAAGAGGTCAATTAATATCTGATTATGAGGCCCACATGGTGATCCTTCCCCAGATCCTCCGAACTGGAGTGGATGTTACCTCAGACACCAGGCCATCCTCATATTTCTTCAGCTCTTTCTCATGCAACTAAAGGCCACAGGAGTTGAGTTGACAATCAAGAAGAAATGAGAGTAGCAGAATCATTCGCATGGGGAGGAATTAGAAACTCTGGGTGAAAAAAGGCTCAGAAAATATAGGATCACACATCATTTGGGAATCACAGCACAAGATTAGGGAATAAAGGTAATAAATTGCTACCTAAATTAGTAACTCCACTGCTCTGACTACATTGCAAGTGTTCTCTCAAAAGGTAGCTGTCCTATTTTAATGAGGAAAAAGGAGAACATTCTTTCCTCACAAAGTTCTACTAAGTGTCTTCTTCCATAAACCAGGTTGTTCTTACCCTATACTTGTCGGTTACTTTCCTTTGCTGGATTCATTCAATGACAATTGAAAGTGTTATCATCTTCAGAAATGTAATTACATTTTGTTTTAATCCATTTGTTATAAAATAAAACAAATTTTGGGGAAAATATGTCTATGCTATATTTTCTTCCATGCCATAGTTATTTGATGTTATTAAGTATTATTTAATAGTTTCATTTTTAAAACTTCAGGAAAATGTTTTGTTACTGTTAGCATTAATTAGTTGCACCTTTTTTGGTATTTTTCCATATCTGTATATTTGTTATTAAGCTTCTAACATTGTATTTTCCCCCTACTGTTGACTTCTTAAAATTGCCTCAAATTATAAACTCTATATGATAATCTGTATGTGTTCATTAACATATTTAAATTTTTATCTAATATGCACATTTTATATGATATTTTCATCCTATTGTAACTGCTCTGAAATCAATAAGGAAGTCCTTCATTAAAGAAAAAACACAATACCACAAAACTCAGTGAAATTAGGATTAGGTATCTATCCAAAAATATTTAGCAATGATATAGTAGAAATATCCACTTCTCTTATATACCAAAACATGTTTATAGCTATGAAAGGTGCATTTTCTTTATTCTCTCTTTATGGAACATCCAGGTTGATTACACAGTTTGGTTGCTATGAATATTGCTGCCATGAACATGTTTGTTCATTTTGATTTATATTCTTTCAGTAGGGATCCAATTTGCAATAATGGTCTTAAAGATATGTGTCTTTTTTGTATCGAGTAAACTTCCATCATGATCTCCATATGGCTTGCACTAGTTTACAATGCCACACCACCAAACACAATTCCTCAGTTCCTGATTTATTTCAACCTCTCCAGGAGTTTGTTTATTTGCGTGGTGATAGCTATTCTGGTGCGTAAGAATGGGATCGCAGTGACTTTCCTTTTTATTTTCCTATGTATTTCCTATGTGGGTAAGAATCTCAAACATTTCATTTACTTACTAAACACATTGGTAGTTCATTATTGATCAATGTCTTTCTTTTTCTTTGGTATTTGATCAATTTTTAAGTTTTATAATATTTGATTTTTCCCATTCCAAATACTCACTTTGGTAAAAAGATTTTTTTCATTACAGTGGTGTATTGCTTGGATATTTTGATTTTGTGAAGGCTAAGAGAATTTGATATTGTTCTCTCAGTCAAATTATAAGCATGTAAAAATGAAGTGAACCTGATTAAATGAAGTTCTTTCTGCACATTTTCTCCGGTACAGATTTCTCTGATTTAAGAAATGTATATTTTATGTCATACTGGATGCCTAACTAAGTCTGTGTGTGTGGATGATTCAGTAAGAATTGCAGAATTCGCCACATAGATTTCAGAGCAAAGGGTTACAGCTGGTAACAGGGCAATGATTCAGAACACAGCTGAGGCTGAAGCTGTGATCCCTTCTACCTGTGTTCAGCCCCCAATCTCTTGTAATACACCGCTCGCGTCCCATGCTGCTGTTTCTTTTTCTATCCGAAATGTTTCTGGAGCTTCATGTTATTCTTGCCTCATAGTATGCCAACATGAGGGGAGTGAAAGCAAGCAAGGCAGATGTGGCAGAGGAATTTATTTTTTAAAATTGTGTAAATACCATACAGAGGGGTTACAATTACATGGGCAAGGTAATGAGTACATATCTTCTCAAGCATTGTGGTGGCCTCCTTTGATTCCCCTTCCCATCCCTTCCCAACTCTCCGCCCCCACCCAGCGGTCCCTCCTCAGACCCCCCTCCCTCCAAAGTTGTAAAGTTCGTTTTTCAACATAACGTCTTGCACATATTGCTGCAATGGATCCACCTGTATCCCAATTTAAATAATTTGTTTTTTTTTCACTTCTCCTGTACAAAGTATGCCAACATCAAGTGCAGTGAACACAGGGGGCATACCGTGGCGGAGGGACATACAAAGCAACAAAGAAATCATCTTATAACTATGATAGAAACAATCACAAGAAAGAAAAAAAATTGAGTTCTTATCTTGGGGTTCATTTCGCTTAACATCAACTTATCTGACAGTTTCTGCTTGTCTCAGACATGTACTAATTATTGAAAATAAGAGAAACCATGGGACCTAGGCTTCTTTGGGCTTGGCTTACTTCGTTTAAAAATTTTTTTGGTCGGTTTTGGGGTTTGAACTCTGGGCCTGGGCACTGCCCCTCAACTCTTCAGCTCAAGGCTAGCACTATCCCACTTGAGCCACAGTGTCACTTCCAGCTTTTACAGTGTCGCTTCCAGCTTATGTGGGGCTGAGGAATCGAACCTAGGGCCTCATGCATGTAAAGCAAGCACTCTACCACTGTGCTACCTTCTCAGCCCTGGCAGAGGGTTTTTATCTGAAGATCCATCACACTTGGGAGCTTCTGGCTGAAAACTCCAGAAAGACAAAAGTGAAGAAACACAAGAGAAAATGTAAAACAGAAAGCCACAATGTTTAACCCTAAAACCAGTTTCTAGGATAAGGAGACTCAAGAACTGGTGTCACCTCAAGAGAAAGAGGAAATATTCAGGAAGAATGAGAATTAAATATTCAGGAAGAATGGGAGGGAATAGAGAGAAAGAGACCTAGACTACCTAGAGCTGGGACCTCAATGTGAGCTTAATTTTAATATGGGAAACCAGACCCAAGGACACAATACCTTACAATTTTGATTACTCTCTCTCATGCTACAAAGCCTATTCCAGATCTACTTCCACTCAGCATGGTGTCCATTCTGGGACCCAGACTGATTGCTGGAGGTTCCCAGGGGATGCAAAGAGTGAAAACCAAAGGGCTAAAGCTCAGAAAAGACACATGCCATCACTTCTCACATGTCATTTGACAAAGTAAGTTCTACAACCAAGCCTGGTATCAATGGGGATGGGAGTAGATATTGAAAGCATTATAATAATATCTACTATTATTATCATATAATAATCTAACATCTATTGTTTCATCAAAGGGAGAGAGATAGCATTTCTCCCTTTTTAGGAGTATGGGACAGGGTATTCTATAGAATGTTCTTCAATTGGGGGCTCTCTGCCGCGGACCGGCTCTGTCGGGAAGATGGAGGATACCTAGGGGAGGAACCTGGAATAGGGGGGGAGATGGCAAACAGACAACTCACACACATTAGGAGTGGATGCTGAGTGTGATTTAATGCAGAGGATAGCAAACTTTTATAGCAAAAGTCTCCATAAGAATGGGCAAAAGGTTACACAATCTTGCTGCAGGGCTTCATTCTTGGGTGGTCACCAGCTGGTCACCTGAAAGGCACTTGTTTCCGGCTTATCTCTAAGAAATATAATGGGTTTCGATGTTTGTCACCATCTAACCATTACCTTATTTCTATAGAGGCCTTAATTGTCCCATAAGATCTTTCCTGTTCCTTCTTTAATAGTAAGGTTATGGAGGCCTAGATCTAGCAAGTCTCTTAGTAAATAAAAGAGAGTAACAGGAAGTTCTTTCTCCTAAGTAGTTATCTCAGCAATTGCCATACATTCTTTCTGTTCTAGCCGTGCCTACAGCTTCTTGTAAATCTCTTACAGACAATTCCTTCTGCTGAAGTGACTTCATGAAACCCATTTACTTATGACTTGTCTACTCGCCTCCTTAAGAGGGATTTCAGGGTAGCACTTAACTCTGGTGAGTTAGTCATATTTTTAAGACACTCATCAGATGTTGGAGTCGTCAACACTCTTAAGAAAGAGCTTTGAATAAAGGAACATTGAGCATGAGTAAGTACAATGAGCAGCATAAACAGTAAAAGCTTAATAGGCACTCTTATACAGTGAAGAAAAGAAAAGAAAAGCAGAAACACATCTTTCCCAGGGGTTTGCCAGCCTTTCCAGGAGTAGGCCTCTTTGAAGCCCTATTCTCCGAGGTAGACTTCGGTGAAGTCCCAATACTCAGAGATAGGTCTCTGTAAAGCCCCATTCTCTGAGGTAGACTTCAGTGAAGTCCCAATACTCAGAGATGGGTCTCTGAAACCCCATTCTCAGGTCTGAAAGCTGGTTTCCCATGCTAAGCAGACTCCACTGGAGTAGGCGTGTCAGCTCTCTGAAACTCTTCTCCCAAGATTGTGGCTATGAAGTTTCAGAAAGGAGAATTACAATGGAAAAGTGAGTTCTCAAGCTGGGTACTGATGGCTGACACCTATATTCCGAGCCTGAGATCTGAGGATTATGATTTGAAGTCAGTCTGAGCAGGAAAATCCATGAGATTCATCTCCAATTAAACAAAAAGAGCCAGAATTGGATTTGTGTCTCAAATGTTAGAGCATTAGCTATGAGTGAGTGGGGGGTGGACAGAATCTTGGTCCTGAATTTAAACCCAGGATTGGGGGATGAGAGGAAATGTGTTCTCAGTGCATGAAATCAAGGGTGTATGGTCAACATCACTATTGATGTTAACTTTGGGGTAGAGTTGATCAGTTTTATTCTGGACATGATTTGTTCCATTCTTCTCTGTCCTGTACACTTTAAAAGTAATAGCTTTGAGCAATCTATACCTAAGGTGTGTAGATTGCACTGAAGCACTGGTTTCATTTTTTTCTACTTACAAAATGATACATAAGTAGTTTACAAAGGAGTTTTAATTTAATATGTTGGTTTGTCTTCTCTATCTCACCCCCTCCATTTACGTGGTCACATTTTCACACATGTACATTGAATATTATGACTGGATTCTCCCACTGGACCAGTTTGGCAAAGAAATTTCTTCATTGTACAGGTAAAGAAGATGAAGAGGACTACAAGCCCAAGACAGCATAGCTATTACTTTGCATTGAGACTATTTGACTTACAAAATCTTCACCAAAAGAAGCATTATAAAAAAGAACATGGCCAGGAACTAGAAGCATCTATCTTTGTGTGTGTGCTGGTTTTGGGGCCTGAGTGCTGTCCCTGAGCTGCTTTGCTAAAGGTTAGTACTCTACCACTTGAGCCACAGTACCACTTCCAGCTTTATGGTAGCCAATTGGAGGTAGGAATCTCATGGACTTTCTATCTTGGGCTCATTTTAAACCACAATCTTCAGACCTCAGTCTCCTGAGTAGCTATGATTGCTGGTGTGAGCCACTGGCAGCTAGCAAAACATCTCTTAGTTGTCCCAATTAAACATGTGAAGCAATAGATCATTTGATACTGGTGACACTCAGATAATGATTCCTCTACTTGTTCCTTTCTGGTGTTATTACTGGTGTGATAATGCTTGCTAAGGTTTATATCACTGTGCAAACATTGCTCCATTTTGTTCAGTAAACAGCTTTTCAGGACAGGAGAACTGTGAGAGGAGAATATGGGATGAAAATTTTATCTGTACTTCTTGTGGCCTGGCAAAAGCTTCTCAGAATGTTTGTAAGCAGAAATAAGTGTCCACTTCGGCCGAATAAAATGAAAGACACACACCTGACACAGAAGCAGTGCCACAGAAGGACAAACGGGAAAACTCATCCAGGCTCAGAACAAAGCATCAGTATGAGTTGTTCAAGTGCGTGAAAATTTGTGAAGATTGTCTTTCTAACCATGGAGAGATCATTCAATGCTGGCATTTACAATATGTTCCAGGACTCATATCTGTTTAGGGCTCTTTCCTCTGAATCATCTTTGATAAAGACAGAAATGAGAATTTAACAATGGAACCTAATTATGTTTTCTGAATGAGATTTCATCTCTTTCACAAATCAAGTAAGGGTTGTAATGAATGACTTGGATTTCCTGAGAGAAATACATGTTTGATTCCTTGTTTCTATTAAGCTTATCAACTGAATAACTTTACATTTGTAAGCTGTAATTATAACAAATATGAAATAAGTTTTTTATTTTTATAGGAGCAACCCAGTTTCCTTTTCAATAGAAAATATTTATCTGGCTTCCAACCAAAATCTTTACATCTCAGCCTCCAGAGTACGTAGGATTGCAGGCATCAAATATTTTTGGTATGGAAAATCACTATGATATAGAACATGAGGAATGAAAAATTTAGACTAACAAGAAATATTTTGAAAACATTAACAAAACTGAAGTTATCACAAACTTGCCTGCTTCAGTGAGGAGAAAAATGAGAAAGAAGTTACAGAGGCAGAGAATTGGAGACTAAAGAGAAGTGAGTGAATAGTTCTTTGTTAGAAGAGCTACTGAAGATTTCTTTTTAAGAAAATTCAGCTTGATATAGTGGTGCATGTCAATAATTCCAACTACTTATGAGCTAGACTCTGGAAGGTATAGGAGGTTTGCAGTTGGTATGGTAAAAGTATAATACTGAGACTTCAATATTTAAAACACACTGGTGACACATGGTGATAAGAGAGGCAGAAGTTGGAGGGTCATGGTTTGAGGCCAGCCTAGGC
>NW_027205636.1:0-2500 GCF_024711535.1 Dipodomys merriami
CTGGGAAGGTGGCTCAGTGGTAGAGCGTCTTGCCTTGCATACCTGAGACCCTGGGTTCGATTCCTTAGCACCACATAAGCAAAAGGAAAAAAGCCGGAAGTGGCACTGTGGCTCAAGTGGTAGGGCTCTAGCCTTGAGCTGAAGAGCTGAAGGACAGTGCCCAGGCCTAGAGTTCAGGCCTCATGACTGGACCCAAAAAAACCCAAAAATAATAAAGAAAAGAAATAATGAGGATAGTGAGGGAATATTTGAAAGCTTATATTCAAGTAAACTGGACAATCCCAAAGGAAGACACACATTTCTAGAGGTACTTGAACTACCAAAATTCAAACAAGAAAATATAAATCACTTAAATAGATCTATAAGGAATGAGAATGAAGCAGTAATAAAATTCTCCTGACCACAAAACGTCTAGGATCATATAATTCAGTGCTGAATTTGACCAGACCTTTAAAGAAAAACAAGCATAAATACTCAAAATTTTCCATGAGTAGAGGGGAAAAAATACTTTCAAACTTGCCACGCCTACTCCGGTGGAGTCTGCTTAGCATGGAACACCTGCTTTCAGACCTGAGAATGGGGCTTCACAGAAGCCTACCTCTGAGAATGGGACTTCACCAAAGTCTACCTCAGAGAATGGGGCTTCAAAGAGGTCTACCTCTGAGAATGGGACTTCACCGAAGTCTACCTCAGAGAATGGGGCTTCAAAGAGGCCTATCTCTGAGAATGGGACTTCACTGAAGTCTACATCAAAGAATGAGGCTTCAAAGAGGCCTACCTCCTGGAAAGGCTGGCAAGCCCCTGGGAAAGATGTCTTTCTGTTTCTGTTTTTCTTTTCTTCGCTGTATAGGAGTGCCTATTAATCTTTTACTGTTCTTGCTGCTTGTTCTACTTACTCATGCTCAACGTTCCCTTATTCAAGGCTCTTTCTTGGAAGTGTTGATGATTCCAACATCTGATGAGTGTCCTGAGATTATGACTAACTCACCAGACTTAAGTGCTACCCTAAAAACCCCTCTTATGGAGGGTATTAGACAAGTCATAAGTAAATATAAATGTATTGGGGGTTTCATCACGTCACTTCAGCAGAAGGAATTGTTTGTAAGAAATTTACAAGAAGCTGTAGGCACGGCTAGAGCAAAAAGAATGTATGGCTATTGGAGACTTCCTTTTAATCTTAAAGCATATACAATAGACTCATATAGATACCCTGTAGATAAAAAAGATGCAGAGGGATATTTGGACCAAAAGCTAAAAAAGATCCCTAAAAGGTTGATAGATGAAAGGTGACAATGGCTTATCAGAGGAAAATGGTGGGATCCTCCATTATGTAGAGGACCCCAAAGACTTCCCCCAGATCCATAGCCTTTTACAGGTGTGTATGATAAGGATGGCAACCGTTGGGAAAACTACTTAGGAGAAAGAAATTCCTATTACTCTCTTTCATTTACTGAGAGACTTGTTAGATCTAGACCTCCTTGGTGCTTACTATCAAAGAAGGAATAAGAAAGATCTTATGAGACAGTTAAGGCCACTATGGAAAAGAGTAAATGATTATGTGAAAGGGTTACAGAAAAGACACTATGAACTTAAATTTGATATATGGCCAGATTTAACTAAGTATACTGAATATCATGATTTTGGCCACAAATTGGGGACCCTCTAAAGAATGACAAAGGATCACAATTGCTTAGAAAAGATTTGAAACGCATAAAGTACAAAACTAAACAAAAGTAACAATAAAGTACTAGAGTTCATGTCTTTCTGTCCAGCACCTTGCCCATATGCTCTGGTTAATGGTTAATAGATGATAAACATCGAAACCAATTGTATTTCTTAAAAGTAGAGCTAAAGCCGAAAACAAGTGCCTATCGTCATAGCTCCTCATCCAAAAAACAAGATCAGGTGACCAGCTGGTGACCACCCAAGAATGAAGCCTTGCAGCAAGATTGTGTAACCTTTTGCCCTTTCTCATGGAGACTTTTGCTATAAAAGCTTGTTATCCTCTGCAATAAATCGCACTCAGCATTCACTCCTCTTGTGTGTGAGTTGTGTTTGCCATCTCCCCACCTGTTCCAGTTACCTCCACTAGGTATCCTCTGTCGTCCCGACAGAGCCGGTCCGTGGCACAAACTCATCATATGAAGCCAGTATTCCACTTATTCTAAAACTAGACAGGATACAACAAAAAGAGATTTATAGACCCAATCTCTATGATGAACATAGATGTAGAAATTCCCAAAAAAATTGTTGCATGCCAAATGCAATACATCAAAAAGATTATATCCTATGACCAAATTGCTATATTCTAGATACTCAAGGTTAGTGGATCAACATACTTACATCAATAAATGCAATATCACATATGAACAGACTCAAGGAATCCTATTATCATCTTAATTCAGGCAGAAATATCCTTTGACAAAAATTCAACATCTTTTCATGACAAAAGCTCTGGAGAAACTATGAGTTTAGGCAATGTTCCTCAATATAATAAATG
>NW_027205636.1:7500-13724 GCF_024711535.1 Dipodomys merriami
ATTAAAATGTGCCTATAAATCTACAAAAAATTCCAATGGATAGTAAAAGACAAATAACTACACTTGGACATAATGAATTAAACAGAAATCTAAACATTCATACAGTGAGACCAAAGGAGGATATCCTTAATAGAGGGCTCAATAGGTATGTACATATAAGCATATAAAATGATATTTATAGAAATGAACTCCAAAAAATGGAAGTAAAAAGTTTTTTATTGTACTGTTTCAGTTTTTTAAAATCTTTCTTCTCTTCTCTTCTTTCTTTTTCTTTTATTTTTTTAATTTTTATTTATTTTTTACTGTGAATATACTGTACAGAGGGGTTACAATTACATGGACAAGAAAATGAGTACATTTATTATCAAGCATTGTAGCCTCCTCCTTTGTTTCTCCTTCCCGTCCCTTCCCAACCTCCTCCCCCCCCAGCCTTCAAGCCCCCCCCACCAAAGCTGTGAATTTCGTTTTCGACATAACAACTTGTACACCTCATTGTTGCAATGGGTCCACCTGTATCTTTATTTAAACGACTTGTTTTTCCCATTACTCTCCACAAATTAAACCAACATCAAATACAGTGAAAGCAGGGGTTATACTGTGGGGGAGGGACATACAAAGCAACAAAGAAATTATCTTATAAATGTGTTGGAAACAATCGCATGAAAGAAAAAAAACTGAATACATATCTTAGGGTTCATTTGCTAACATCACCTTATCTGAACTTTTTTGCTTGACTCATACATATACTAGATATTGCAAATCAGGGAAACCTTGGGATCTATGTTTCTTTGGGCTTGGCTTACTTCACTTAATATAATTTTTTCCGAGTCTTTCCATTTCCTAACAAATGGGGCAATGTCATTCTTTCTGATGGAGGCATAGAATTCCATTGTGTATACGTACCACATTTTCTTGATCCATTCATCAACTGAGGGTCATTGGGTTGGTTCCAGATCTTACTATGGTAAGTAATGCTGCAATAAACATAGTTGTGCTGGTAGCTTTAGTGTGGTCTTGATTGTAAACATTTGGATAAATGCCCAAAGTGGGATTGCTGGGTCATAGGGGAGCTCTATGTGGATACATTTAAGTAACCTCCATACTACTTCCCAAAGTGGTTAAACAAGTTTACACTCCCACCAACAATGCAGTAAGATTCCCTTCTGTCCAAATCCCCTCCAGCATCTGTTGTTATTAGAGTGCTTGGTTATAGACATTCTAACTGGGGTGAGGTGGTATCTCAATGTTGTTTTGATTTGCATTTCTTTTATGGCTAGAGAGTTTGAGCATTTCTTCCTGTGTCTATTGGAAATCCTTCTTTGTTCTTCAGAGGAGTGTCTCTTTAAGTCTTTAGCCCCCTTATTTATTGGACAGTTTTTTTCTTTGAGGATTTGTTGTAGGGGGATTTAATTTTTTGAGTTCCAGGTATATTTTAGATATGAGACCATTGTCCGTTGTATGGCTAGTGAAGATCTTGTCCCAATCTGAGGGCTTTCTATTGATCTTGCTTGCTATATCTTTTGCCATGCAGAAGCTCTGCAACTTCATACAATCCCATTTGTCCAATCTTTCTTTGATTTGTTGTGTTTCTGGGTCTCTATTAAGAAAATTTCGGCCTGCACCAAGGAGAACTAGGATTTCTCCTATTCCATCCTGTAATGTTTTCGGAGTGTCTGCTTTGAATCCGAGGTCTTTGATCCATTTGGAGTTGATTCTGGTGCAGGGTGATATATAAGGATCAAGCGTTAGTTTTCTAAGAGTAGTTAACCAGTTTTGCCAGCACCATTTACTGAAGAGGCTGTCTTTCTTCCATTCTATTTTTTTAGCTCCCTTATGGAATATTAGATGGCTATATGTCTGTAGGTTCATTTCTGGGTTTTCAATTCTATTCCATTGGTCCTGAGGTCTGTTCTTGTGCCAGTACCAAGCTGTTTTGATTACTATGGCTTTATAGTAGAGTTTGAAATTTGGTATTGATATTTCTCCAGCATTGTTCTTTCTGTTGAGAAGCCTTTTAGCTATTCGGGATATTTCATTATTCCATATGAATATTTGGATTGCCTCTTCTATTTCCTTGAAGAATGAGGTTCGAATTTTGCTAGGTATCACATTGAATTTATAGATAGCCTTGGGAATTATTGCCATTTTGACGATGTTGATCTTTTCAATCCAGGAGCATGGGAGGTTTTACCATTTTCTAAGTTCTGCTTTGATATCCTTTCTTCACGTTTTTAAAATTTTCATCATAGAGCCCTTCACTTCTTTCGTTAAGCTTATTTCTAGGTATTTTATTTTTTGTGGGGTTATTACAAATGGAGTTGCTTTCTTAATTACAGCCACACTTTTCTCTTTGTTGGCATACAGAAAAGTCATTGATTTTGGGGGTTTAATTTTATACCCTGATACTTTGCCAAAGTTTTGAATCAGCTTGAGTGATTTGGGAGTGGAGTCTATGGGTTTCTTTAAATACAATTTCCTGTCATCTGCAAATAGAGAGAGTTTTACTTCTTTTCTTATTTGGATCCTCTTTATGTTTGCATCTTGTCTTATTGCTGTAGCTAGGCATTGTAATAATAGATTGAAGAGAAGTGGAAAGACTGGACATCCTTGTCCTTTTCCTGAGTTAAGACGAAATGGCTTTAGTTTTCACCATTAATATAATGCTGGCTGTAGGTTTGTCATATACAGCTTTTATTTTATTGAGGAATGTTGCATGGATTCCTAATTTTTCAAAAACCTTCATCATAAAGGGGCGCTTGATCTTGTCAATTGCTTTTTCTACATCTATTGAGATAACCATGTGGTTCTTATCCTTGCTCCTGTTGATGTGATTAATTATATTAATTGATTTGCGTATATTGAACAAGCTTTGCATCCCTGAAATGAATCCTGTTTTATAAGAGTGTATGATTTTTTTTTTATGAATTGTTGATGTATCTGTTGAACTAGATTGTATCTGCAGACTATTGACTGGGCAAATACAGACTTTGGTTGATGGTTGCCTTAAGATAGTGTTCTTAGCACAAAACTGGTGTTATTTTCATCCCAAATGGGCAGAGTAAGCCGGAAAAATAAACACAAGAAAAATAGCAAGTCCGGGTATCTCACTCCCACTCATGATAATCAGGGACAAAATAGATAATGAATAATCCAGAGTAGTGTTCCCAAATAGCTCTATAAACACTGCTGGCCAACATGATAAATGAAAAGATTGAAAACCTACAAAGGACTCTGTATGAGCGTGATAGTGAGAGAGAGGAGGCAAACCAAGATTTATACACGAATAGCATGAGTGTGAGGAAGATACTCAAAAACTAATACACGACTTGCATGAGCAGCTTGAGAATTCTCAAAGAGAAAGGTAGGAATGGCATAGGAAGTCTAAGAACACTCAAAGAGAACTACAGGAATGGTGTGAACGTGAGGAAGCTAAACAAAGTGTAATACAGGAATTTAGAGAGCAGGATGAGAATAAACAAAGATCACTAAAGGCATTCATGGAATCCATTAACAAAGAGCTGAAGGAAGTCGGGAGACCACAAATGGAATGCTGAATGGAAACCAACACAAGGAATGGAAGTCCAAGTAAACCATAACCAATCAACTAAGTGATTTGAGAATAAACACTGAGCACCAAATTAAGGAAGTAAAGAAGTTCATACAAGATCTAAAACAAAGATTCAACAAAGAATTTGAAGCCATCAAAGCTGACCAATTAGAAGGAAAAGAAATAAAAAACAAAGTAGAAAGTCTTGACAGCAGGTTAGACCACGCAGAAGATCGAATCTCGGGGATTGAAGACAGCCCAGATATTATAGAGAAAGAACATACAACCATCCAAGACAAGTCCAAGAAATATGATAGATCTATCCAACACTTGGAAAACACAAGCAAAAGGAATAATCTGAGGATAATGTGTGTAGAGGAGCACCTAGAAATAGAAGTTAATGGTCTAGGAAATTTGTTTAACAGGATCCTAGCAAAGAAGTTCCCAAACATGCAAAAAGATAGGTCTATTCAGATACAAGAAACTTTTAGAACCCCAAATAGACAAGACGAGAATAGGACACCCCACTGCAACATTATAATCCACACAGGATCAACTCAGACCAAGGAAAAGATCCTTAAAGCTATCAAGGAGAAAAGATTAATCACCTAAGAGCCTGAAATGATGTATGCCATGCCCTAAAAACAAACAACTATCAACCAAGAATACTGTACCCAGCTAAACTCTCCTTCATAACTGAAGGCCAAATAAAAACCTTCCATAGCAAAGAAAAAAAAAAAAAAGAAACAATATATCTCCACCAAACCAGTCCTACAAAAGATTCTTAAAAATGTCCTACACATAGAAAACCAGGGAGACGCTTTCACTATATTTGATGTCAGTATAACATGTGGAGGTGATGGGGGCAAACAAGTCGTTTAAGGATTCAGGTGGACCTGTTGCAACAATGAGAAGTACAAAATGTCATGTCAAAACCAGCTTTACAATGTCGGTGGGGGGGGAGGGGGGTATAATTGGGTGGGGGGAGGGGGGAGGCTGGGAAGGGAGGTGAAGGGTAAACAAAGGAGGAGGCTGCAATGCTTGGTAAGAAATGTATGCATTATCCTGCCCATGTAATTGTAGCCCCTCTGTACAGTATGTTCTCAAATAAAATAAAATAATATTAAAAAAAAAAGAAAACCAGGGAGACCACAATAAAGGCCAAGAAACTGCACACAAACTGAGAATCCAAGAACCATAGGAAGAACCCAGTTTTTGCAGCCCCCAAGAAGGTGGATAACATGGCAGGAACTCCCAAATACCTCTCAGTCCTTTCTATCAACATTAACGGACTTAACTTTCCAATTAAGCGACATAGACTGTCTAGTTGGATTAAAAAACAAGATCCTTGTATATGCTGCCTTCAGGAGTCACATCTTGCCCCTAAAAACAAACACATTTTCAATGTGAAAGGCTGGAACAAAATCTACCAAGCAAACGGCCTCCATAATCAGGCGGGATTTGCAATCCTAATACCAGATAAAATAGACTTCAACTTAAAATTTGTGAGAAGAGATAAAGAAGGTCTCTACAGATTAATTAATGGATCTCTCCTTCAGGAGGATATTACAATTCTAAGTATCTTTTCGCCAAACAAAGGAGCACACAAATTTATCCAAGAAACACTACTTTCCCTCAAATCCCACATAGATCCAAAGACATTAATTGTTGGGGATTTTAACACACCACTCTCCCCACTAGATAGATCAACTCGGCAAAATCTCAAAAGAGAACCCGCAGGTCTAAACAACTGCATAGATCAATTAGTTTTAACAGACATCTACCGAATATTTCACCCAGCAGCATCACAATACACGTTTTTCTCAGCAGCACATGGAACATTTTCTAAAATAGACCACATTTTAGGCCACAAAGGAAGTTATACTTTGCATTCTCTCAGACCACAAGGGAATAAAATTAGAACTCAACACCAAAAGCCACCAAATAAAGTCCAGTAACACATGGAGGCTGAACAACACACTGCTGAATCACGAGTGATTCATGGAAGAGATTAAAAAGGAAATTCAAATGTTCATGTTATTTAACAAAAATGAGCACACAAATTACCAGCTCCTCTGTGACACAGTAAAGGCAGTACTCAGAGGCAAGTTTATAGCTCTGAGTTCCTACATCAACAAATTGGAGAGATCTGAAACCAACAATTTAATGAGACATCTGAACCTCCTTGAAAAAGAGCAGGAATATAAACCCCAATCGAGTAGATGGAAAGAAATAATTAAAATTAAATTAGAATTAAATGAATTAGAATCCACAAAAACTATAGATAGAATCAACAAAACAAAGAGTTGGTTCTTTGAAAAAATTAACAAAATTGACACACCCTTAGCAAACTTATCAGAAAAAGAAGAGAACACACCTAAATAAATAAACTCAGAGATGAGAATGGAAACATCACCACAGAAACAACCAAGATTCAGAACATTTTAAGGGAATACTTCTCAAAACTTTATGCTAATAAGTTTCAGAATTTGGCAAAAATGGACCTTTTCCTAGCAAATATTGACATGCCAAAACTAAACCAAGATGAGTTAAACCATCTCAACAGGCCCATATTAAGCATTGGAATAGAAACAGCAATAAGAGCCCTCCCATCTAAGAAAAGTCCAGGACCAGATGGTTTTACAGCAGAATTCTACAAGTCCTTCATTGCAGAGCC
>NW_027205637.1:0-13694 GCF_024711535.1 Dipodomys merriami
AATTGGGCCTACTAGTCCCTCAGTCAAGGTACCATCATTTCCAAATCTTCTTCCTGGAGTAAGATTCCATGTGTGACAACTGTTTTCCTTTTCTGTGCAAGTGTTGAGTGTCAGGTATGAAGTACATATTATCTCTGCAAAGCTATATGCTATGGAATAGATTGGAACAAATGTAATAAATGTTATAGGTGTACTCACAGTCCATAAAATAAATGCTAAATCAATCAATGAATCAATAATAATAAAATATAATGAATCACTCCAACAAACATGATTTAAAATGAATATAGAGATAAAACTCCAATATTTAAAATGTCTATAAATGTTATGTTTTTCAGTACTGGTGCTTGAATTCAGGCCTAGGGAAGAGTTGAGAAGTTCAAGCATGATTTGCATAGGAAATGATCTTAATTAAGACTGCATGAAGTGTGACAATAATAATTACATTTAGGAAATCGAGGCAGTGGGAAAGATCCAAGAATCGGTAGTCACATGGAAGATAGGATTCCAACACAGCTCACCACATCTCCAACTCTCTACAAACAGGCCTTTATTAGCATATTAATTTCAGCTTATGAATGGGTGAATATGGTTCTCCACCCCCACCACAGGGCTAGATCTCAGGTCCTGGGTATGGTCTAGCTCCTTAGTGGCTCACAAGCTGGTGTGCTCATGTGGACCCATTTGGCAGTTGGTTCTGCTAGGCCCTGAGTTCAAGTTCCAGCACTGCCAAAAGGTTCATCCTGATGTGAGATGCCAAACCTTGTAGATGTTTTCCTATCCTGTGCAAGTCCTGGGTCATAGCTAGGATCTAGAAAGCATAGGAAGCTCTATACCCATGGGAAAAGGTTGTCATCCATGTGAGTACAGTTATATATGTCATCCTATACTCAGTAAAATACACAATACATAGATAAATTAGACACAAAATAAAAAGATTAACTACACTGAAAACAAGGTGCATACCACACCCATATGTAGAGATCCTAGGTTTAAAGGAGGTGGGCTTGTCCAGTGCTGGGGCTTCAAGTCAGGCCCAGTACCAGGACTAACCTTTTAGTCTTCAACGACGGTGAGCTTCACCTTCCCCCACAGTGCAACAGAGTTACCCAAACCTGAGTTAAAATCCCAGCTCTCACTGTAAAATGGCACAAATTCTGAGCTAGGTTTCTTCCTTCATAGTTTTTTCTTTTTTCTTTTTTCTTTTACCAGATCTGGGGCTTGAACTCAAGTCGTGGCAACTCTGCCTTAGCTCTGATCATCCTAGGCTGCAGCCTCTGGACCCACATCAAGTCCTAGAACCCTCGGACTCTGGGGTTTGCTGGGGAAAAAAAAAAACCTTCGAGGGGAAAAAAAGCAGAGGAAATTCTACCTGGCTCTTTTATGTTTATTTTCCTTTGCATGGTGACCATTCTGGGTCCAAACATGGCTGCCTGCAGAGTGAAGTTGACCTGGCATGGCTGAAGGCCTGCTGATTTTTGGGGGAGCCACAGGCTAACCAGACAGTGAAGGCCCTGAGGACGAATCCCAGTCAGCCCTGTGACGATGAGGGAATGGCTGGAGATCCTAGGACACTTGTTTCCAGACCTTGGAAGAGTCGTGGAATGCAATCAATCTCATCCTTGAATGAGTAGTTCTTGCTTGATATGAGTAGAAAATCATAGGCAAGACTCATGGGGTATCGATTATTTTTAATGAAGAGTTAATGAAACATGACCATAATCATCACAGTCATGAAATGGAGGCATAGGGGCAGATCCAAGAATCCTTAGTCACAAGGTAGATTGGATTCCATCACTGGTCGCCATCACTGCGGGGGTCAATCTCAGGTCCTGGGAATGGCCTAGCTTCTTAGTGGCTCACATGCTGGTGTGCTTACCTGTTGGGTCTTCGTCCATCCCACAAAAGACGGACGGAGTCCGAGGAAAGGTAAGTGTGGCGTTCACCCGTTCCCTAGCCTCTCTCAGCACAGGAGACAATCAGACACAGCAGGGAGCCAAATCCAGCAGGTAGAAAAACTCATTTATTAACAGAGAGCAGCCCCTTTTAAAGACAAAAAGGGTGGGTGGTATGGTAAGGGAGGAAGAGGAACCAATCACTGTCAAGGTCACACCCTATCATTCACCTGGCTGGTTAGGCACTGATCGGCAGGTCAATTGGGGTCTGCCCACTCTACTCTCTCCCAGAGCCATCTTGGCTGGCCATGTGCTCTACAGTAAATTAGGCTCTGCCCACTCAACCCCCTCCCAGCGCCATCTTTGCTGCCCATGTGTTCCAGATTCCCCCTTTTTTTTTTTAATGGCTGACCCACCTAGCACAGTAATAAACATCAGTCCCACCACAGTTAGAAATGTCCAAAGCAGTTCAATTAATACCTGGGCACCTGGTGTCGTTTAAGTAAGCCAGTTCCTTGTACGTGTCTTTAAGCTAGCACAGGAGTCAAGATGACCTTTGAGCTTTACTGTCAGCTCCCAATTGCTCCCAACATCATCTCCCCCTGTCTTTGCTTAAAGAAGTGAACCCGCCTGTCTTAGGTTGGGTGGATCGCCTTGTCTGCCTTGCCCATCATTGGGAACTTCTTCAGAGCGAAGCTGAAGGCCCTGTCTTAGGTTGGTCAGACTGACACCCCCTCTTACCCGTCTCTGGCTGCGATTCCTCTGGGGGGGGGGAATTCATTCATTTGGAGCTTGTTAACTGGCTGGCTAAGCTCATAAGAGTTTTGCAGTGCACGTATAATGCAAGGAAGGCATAGAAAAACCATCAGCAAAAGCATTCCCAGGCCAGGAAATGTCACTACTAGTCCTTTAACCTTAGTGAAGGATGGGATAGCAGTCTTTGCCACTTCAGAGTCCAGAGGTGGGGATTGTTCTAATCCAGCTATTTGCCTGTGGGATTGGACAAAATCTAAGCTGGAAGCATAACAAAAGGTGGTTGTTTAACAATTAAGTATGGATTCAATGCTGCTATACAAGCAATTAGTAAAAGAACAATTAAAGCAGGTAACATTAAAATAATTAACTCCTACAAAAATATTAAGCAGTCCATAGGGTGGTGATCAAAATGAAGGTCAGGCCACCAGGTCGAAGGGACAGCTTCTCTTGTGGTGCTCCTGATGATTTCTGCATTGCCAGCGTTGACCACTGCCCAGGTCACTTGTCGAGGTTGATGCAGATTCCATACGGCTGTTCACAGGATCGGGAGAGTCAGGACAGCCAACAGCTGGAGTGTCAGGACAGCTGGAGTATCGCCATCTGCTGGTTGCCCTTGGGGATTGTTAATAATTGTCTTTTTGGCTTTTGTCTTTAAAACATAAGCCTCGGCCATGGCCATTTTTTTTTCCTTGTTGGTTAGCTTATTCTTGGGCATCCTCCTGTATAGAGGAAATGGGTAAAAACTTAGGTTCCTGGCAGGGATCCAAATGGGAGTGTACTCCCCTATAGGAAAAACGCATCCAAATCCCCTGCTCATAGTAACTAGGGGGTCAGGTCCTCTCCATTGTTGTGTCAGGGGGTCCTTCCACCTGACTTTCACTTGGGGCTTAGGGTTTAGTTGTCCCCAGTGCTTTTGAAATCTGGATTCAGTTGCCCCTTTTGACAAATTTAAAAACAAAGCTATCTGTAACTGTATATGGGGGCTAACTCCCCCTTTTTTGTTTTAATAATTGCTCTTTAAGACATTGATGATTTCTTTTTATAATTGCTTGGCCTTGGGGATTATAGGTAATTCCTGTAGTATGATTAATATGCCATTTGTCAAAAAACTCTGACATTGCTTTGCTAACAAAAGAGGGTCCATTATCGGTTTTAACTTGTGCTGGTAGACCCAAGGTGGCAAAGCATTGAAGAAAATGTGCTTGTGAATGTTTAGTTCTTTCTCCTGTATGTGCTGTGGCCCAGCATCCTCCTGAGTAGGTATCTATAGAGACAAAGATATATTTAAACTTATCAAAGGCCAGGAAATGAGTGACATCCGTTTGCCAGAGGACGTTAGGTTTAAGGCCTCTGGGATTTACCCCTGGGGTTGTAACGGGGTACTTTTAAGAAAGGCTGGCATGTTTTACAGGTATGTACTATCCTTTTAAGGTCCTTTACAGGAATCTGAGGAAATCTATGCTGAAGACCTCTCCAATTAATATGGGTTAAATCATACAAACAGGTAGCCTCTTGTAATGTTAATGCTTGTGGGCCAGTAGCTAACTGGTCTGCCCACTTATTGCGTAGGGGAAAAAACCCAGGAAGTTTTGAATGCCCTCTCAAATGTTGAATATGAATAGGGGCTCCCCGCCCTTCTAATAGGCCCTTAAGGGTAACCATAAGGGGGGAAATAGGGTTTTCATCCAGCTTAATATGTGCCTGGGGAATATGAGGGAGCAAGTTAATCATATATAGGCTATCAGAATACAAATTAAAGGGTTTTTGAATGTCCTGAAGAGCCATAATTACGGCCAGCATTTCTTTATATAGTGCTGACCCTTGACAAGGTTGAAATCTTTGTTGGCTCGGGGTCTTTTGTTGTTCCTCAAAGGCTGCATATGCAGAGCCTGCTTTACCTCCGTCAGTAAAACCATGAAGGGTGCCAGGAATAGGCGTAGGAGAAAATAGAGATGGTATTTTGAGGGGAAGCCGCCATAACATGACAGTCCATTTGGATGGCCCATAATGGCAGTCAATTTGGCCTAGAAACCTGTCCAAGGAGAGAGCAAGACGAGCATTGGCTCGAGTGAGCCACTCGACGCCTGCCATCCGAAAAGGAAAAACAATGGAGTGAGGGTCGAGGCCATAATGCCTTTGGGCTTGCGTCCTTCCCTTCACAATAGCATCTGCAAGTTGGTCTGCTTGAGAATATACCCAAGGCGTGCCCCCAGGGGAGTGTGAACCCACTCTAATGGCTCCCCACTTTGAGTTAAAACTGCAGATATTAATGTGACCCCTGCAAACAACCAAAGGGAAATGGGCTCACTAATAGAATACCTCTTTAGAGAAACTTTATCCAGGGCTTTTTGGAACTGCAAAAATATTGCCCTATGGCTGTCTGTAATTGTAATAACTTCTTGTGGCGTCCTGTCTTTTAGCAGGGCAAATAAGGACACAAGACTATCTTTAGGGACAGAAACCCATGGCAACAGCCAATTTATTTCCCCTAAAAGACTCTGAAGTTGGGTTAAGGTTAGAGTGGCCGGAATATCCAGCAAAGGCTTAAGGGGGCTGGCCTGAGTCAAGGTAAAGTGGGTCCCGAGCACCTTAAAAGGAGCTACCTTTTGAATTTTATTAAGGGCTATGGTAAAACCCCCCTTTTTTAATATGTCCAGAACCTGGGCCAGAAGGCCTTCCAGGCAGCTTGGGTCTCGGTGTCCCAGAATTATATCATCCATGTAGGCATAGACAAAGGAGTTATCTGAACCCAGCACAGGCTCTAAAAGTGTGGCCGAGTATTGTTGGCAGAAGGCCGGGCTATTGGCCATACCCTGTGGCAGCACTGTCCATTTAAACCTCCGATCAGGCTGGGAAAAATTAAGAGAAGGTATAGAGAAAGCAAACTTCTTGCAGTCATCTGGATGCAGAGGGATAGAGAAAAAACAATCTTTAATATCAATCACAACCAAGGTATATTCTGAAGGTATAGCAGGAGTCCAGGGCATGCCTTTTAGGGGCTTTCCTACTAGCTCCATCCTTTCATTTACCTTTAGTAGATCTAGGAGCATCCTCCAAGCCCCGGAGGCTTTTTGAATAACAAATACGGGTGTGTTCCAAGGACTTATAGAAGGGCAATATGCCTGAGGCTTATCTGTTCCTCCACCAGAAGGTGGAGGGCTTCAAGTTTAGGTTTGGTCAATGGCCACTGCGCCACCCAGATTGGGCTTCCTGGCTTCCACCTAATGGGAGGTACTTGGGGGGCAGTGGCCTTTAGGATTGGGGGGTGCACCTGAGAGGGTCCCCTATGTTCTTCCTGTTTAAGCCTTTGTGCTTTTTCTCCATCCAGGATATCATCATATGATGCTCGATGGTCTGTAGTGACCACGACATCCATTTGTCTTAGTATGTCTTGCCCTAGTAAATTGACAGTGAGGTTCTTTGCCACTAAAGGGTGTATCTTTCCCTGTTCTCCATCTGGGCTAGTCCATGTCAAAAGGGCAACCGTTTCTTTGGTCTGGGAGTTGCCCCCTACCCCCAATATCGGAGCCCCAGGTGCAAGCTTCCAGTCCAAGGGCACTACCTCCTCCCTGAGTATGGTTCGGTCTGCCCCAGTGTCAATTAAGCAGTGAAACCTCTTTCCGCCTATGAGAATACTCATTTTAGGGTGGAGTCCGTCCTCCAGGGGGATAGTCCAATGGGCCTGGGTCACCCCGCCATGAGGCTGCCTGGGCCTCACAGCAGAGGGGGTTCCTCCTTGAGTTAAAGGGGCTAGAGGATGCCCCTCCCCAAGTTTAAAGACTTCCCCTCTAAATCAAACTTGTATCCCTCCATGCCCCTGGGGCAGGGTGTAGGGGGTGGTTTGCTCTCAGGCCGGTTGGCGGGGGATTGTTGTAAACAGTCCCTCTTAAAGTGCCCCTCCTGCCTGCATTTAAAACAAGTCCCTCTTCCCGATAGTCTTGGGGTTCCTTGGCCCTGGGCTGCCAGCGCCTGAGTAATAGCCTCAGTCATTGCAAATGCCTGAGCCTGTAAAGCTAAAGCTAGTGATTGGGACTGGTGCTGTTGCATTCCCACATCCTGCGAGGCCACCACCCATCTGCTCAGGGAACTCTCTCTCAATCCCGAGCAGGCCATGAGGTGGTCTGCATTCATCCCTTCCCAGACCAGCAGCTTTACAAACTGATCTCGGAGGTTCCCTGCTGGCAGCTTGCGGTGAACACTCTGTTGGACTCGGTCTATGAAATCAGGTAGAGACTCACCCGGTTTTTGTCTCACTCCTGCTATGGGGGACTCAGTAGGCCCATCATCTAGTTTGTACCACGCAGCAAGTCCTGCCTGCCTCACCTGGTCACGGTACGGGCCAGGTATTGCAGCCTGTTCGACGCCGGTGGAGTAGGCTTCTCCCGTCCCTGCTAACATGGTATAAGTAATAGGTATTGCAGGTTGAGCCTGCCGGTTACTCTCTGCTCTCACTCTGCATTCCTCCTTAAAGAAAGCACACCATTTAATAAACTGAGAACTAGTAAGAACGGCTTTGGCCACATCCATCCAGTCCTTAGGGACACAAGGGTGATAGGCAATGTCTTGGAATAGGGTCTGGGCCCAGGAAGAGTTTGGGCTATCCTCCGCCACCGCCTTGCGGAGCTCTTTAAGATCCTTAGCTTCCCATGGATACCATTCCAAGGGCCTGTTAGCTCCTGGTGCCAGATTGACTGGATACGCTTGGGGAAGCGAATCCTGTGGCCGAGAGTCTGGGCTCTTGGGTGGCCCTTCCTTTCCAGGGCTCTTTGGTGGCCCTTCCTTTCCAGAGGAGGTCTCCGAGGAGGTTACTTCCCCAGCCCTCGGCCCCTCCATAGAAGGCTGGTAGGGGTCTGGGTCTTGCAAGTCCCTCTCACAGGTCTGTAGGGCACCATACCTCCCCTCCAATCAGGAGAATAGGGAGGGGGCCTAGGACCGTCAGTATCAGCTGGGTCAGAGGGGGTAATTTTTACCCTCGTTTTGACTTCTACTGTGCACGTCTCAGTGCGTTCTCGATTGGATTTGACCCTTTCCTTTTCCTTCTCACTTCCCAAGTCCTCCTGTACCCCTTCTAGGCCTAATGTTGCCTCTTCCTTCTCCTTCTGTGATATAGCATTACCCATATTTAGGGTTTCACTTACCCCAAGAGACCGCTTAGCCTCGGCCGGTATCTTTTCCTTTCGTGCCCCACGTTGGGCGCCAGATGTTGGGTCTTCGTCCGTCCCACACAAGACGGACGGGGTCTGAGGAAAGGTAAGTGCGGCGCTCGCCCGTTCCCTAGCCTCCCTCAGCCCAGGAGACAATCAGACACAGCAGGGAGCCAAATCCAGCAGGTAGAAAAACTCGTTTATTAACAGAGAGCAGCCCCTTTTAAAGACAAAAAGGGTGAGTGGTATGGTAAGGGAGGAAGAGGAACCAATCACTGTCAAGGTCACACCCTATCATTCACCTGAGCCTTCATGGGCTGGTTAGGCACTGATTGGCAGGTCAATTGGGGTCTGCCCACTCTACTCTCTCCCAGAGCCATCTTGGTTGGCCATGTGCTCTACAGTAAATTAGGCTTTGTCCACTCAACCCCCTCCCAGCGCCATCTTTGCTGCCCATGTGCTCCACACTTACCTGGACCCTATTGGGCCTGCCAGTCCCCGAGGTCAGATCCTAGCACTGCCAAAAGATGAATCCTGATGTGAGAAGCCAATCGTTGCATCTGTTTTTCTGTCCTGTGAAAGTACTGGGTCTCAGCTAGGATGCAGTATGCTATATACGCAACTCTATATTCATGGGAATCAGTTGCCATCCATGTCAGCACAGTTATAGCTGTCATCATATGTAATAAAATACAAAATGGGCATCCATGACTAAGACACACAATAAAAATAATAACTACACTGAATGCATGATGCATTCCACATCTCTATGTAAAGAGAAATCTTATGTGTAAAGCAGGTGAGCATAGGATTTTTGACAGTGCTGGGGCTTTAGTTCAGGCCCTAGGACTAGGCCAGACCTTGTAGTCTTCAAGGATGGTGAGCTTCACCTTGCCCCACAGTGCAACAATGTTACCCAGACTTGAGTTGGAATCTCAGAGGTGGCAGAAAAATGGTGAGAATTCTGAGCCAGGGTGTGTTGTTGTTGTTATTATTATTATTATTATTATTATTATTATTATTCTTGCCAAGCATGGGATTTGAACTCAGTTCATGACAACTCTGCCTCAGCTTCGATCACCTTAGGCTGGTGGGCTCCCATGGACCTGAGATCCTAGGCTCTGAAGTTTGCAGGAACAAATGACAGAAAAATGACAGAAAAAATGTCACAGGATAGATTTTTTTATATTTATATTTTATATTTTCTTCTTTGCACGGTGACCATCCTGGGTCTGAATTACACGGCTGCAAAGGGTACTTCACCTTGCATTGGTGAAGGCTAATGGGCTATCAGGGAAGAAATAGGCCCATGTGGCAACATAGGCCCTGAGCTTGAATCTTGGTCCTGACACCTACCAATGGGGGGAGATTCCAAGATATTTGTTCCTATGCATGGGAATAACAATGAAATGTTAGCAAATTCATGATTGAATGAGAAGTTTCTGCATGTATTGGTCTAGTCCAAAATTAGATATAATGATCCTTGGACAATGATTCATCTTAATGAATGGTTTATTAAGCATGAAAAGAATACTATTCCTTCAATGGTGGCATAATAAATACCTAAGAGGTAGTAGGAATGTAGTTGATGTCATTGAATCCTAGGTAGATGTCTCTGGCACTCTGTACAAATATATATTTATTGGTGTTCTACCACCTGTCTACCCATGTATGGCTATTTTGATCACCCCTGTAGCTCAATCTCAGGGTCTGGAAATTCCCTGGCAGCTTCATTGGCTAGAGGTTGCCGTGTTGACACACCCATTCACAGTCTGAATTGGGTCTGCCAGGACCTGAGTTCAGATCCCAGCACTGCAAACAATTGGATCATGGAGTATGAAGCTGAGTGTGATACCTGTTTTCCTTTTCTCTGAGAGTCCTGGGTGTCAGACATGATGGAGAACACATTGACAAATCTAGATATTATGTGATGGGTTGTCATCAATATCATAAATGTAATATGTATCTTCACAGTCAATAAAAAATCTCATATCTAAAATATACTTGGAATTCAAAAAATTAAATCCCCCAACAACAAAGCCTCAAAGAAATAACTGCCCAATAAATAAGTGGGCTAAAGACTTGAAGATAAATTTCTCTGAAGAGGACAGAAGGATGGCCAATAGACACATGAAGAAATGCTCAACCTCCATAGCCATAAAAGAAATGCAAATCAAAACAACATTGAGATACCACCTCACCCCAGTTAGAATGGCTATAATCAAGAACTCTAATAACAAAAGATGCTGGAGAGGATGTGGACAGAAGGGAACCTTACTACATTGTTGATGGGAGTGTTAACTTGTTCAACCACTTTGGAAAGTAGTATGGAGGTTCCTCAAAAGACTCCACATAGAACTCCACTATGACCCAGCAATCCCACTTTTGGGCATTTACCCAAATGTTTACAAACAAGACCACACTAAAGCTACCAGCACGACTATGTTTATTGCAGCACTATTTACTATAGCTAAGATATGGAACCAACCCAGATGCCCTTCAGTAGATGAATGGATCAAGAAAATGTGGTATATATACACAATGGAATTCTATGCCTCCATCAGAAAGAATGACATTGCCCCATTTATTAGGAAATGGAAAGACTTGGAAAAAATTTTATTAAGTGAAGTAAGCCAGGTCCAAAGAAATATAGGTCCCATTGTTGCCCTTATTTTTAATATCTAGTGTATGTCTGAATCAAGCAGAAAAGTTCAGATAAGGTGGTGATAGGGAAATGAACCCATTGTTTCCCTTATTTGTAATATCTAGTGTATGTCTGAGTCAAGCAGAAAAGGACAGATAAGGTGGTGATAGGGAAATGAACCCTAAGATATGTACTCAAATGTGTTTTTTTTCTTTCTTGAGATTGTTTCTAACACATTTATAAGATTATTTCTTTGTTGCTTTGTATGTCCCTTCCCCACAGTATAAATCCTGCTTTCACTGTATTTGATGTAGGTATAATTTGTGGAGGGGAAGGGGAAAAACAAATCGTTTAAATAGGGATACAGGAGGACCCATTGCAAAACTGAGATGTACAAGTCATTATGTCGAAAAAGAACTTTAAAACTTTGGTGCAGCAGAGGTGGGGGGGAGGGGGGAAGCGGGGAGGATTGTGGGGGGGGCTGGGAGGAGGATGGGAAGGGATGGGAAGGGGAAACAAAGGAGGAGGCTACAATGCTTGATAAGAAATGTACTCATTATCTTGCCCATGTAATTGTAACCCCTCTGTACAGTATTTGCAAAATAAAAAATGGAAAATAAATGAATAAAACAAAAATGCAGTAAATAACCACAACAAACAGGATATGGACTGACCATTTATACATAAGTACAAATCCTACCTTTATAATGTATATAAATAGAATGTTTCCTGGGTGGGTACTTGAATTCAAGCCTAGGGACCAGGCCTTACTTTCTTGTCTTCAAGCATGGTGAGCTTCCCCTTCATCCACAGTGCTTCAGAGTTACCCAGGCCTTAAGTTCAAATTCAAAGGTAGGAGAAACGGCGTGAATTCCAAGCCAGGGAGCTATATATATATATATGTATATATATATATATATATATATATATATATATATATATATATATATATATATATATATATATATATATATATATATTGCTTTTTTTGCCAAACACGGTCTTGAACTCAGGTCATGGCAACCGTGCCTCAGCTTTCATCACCATAGTCTGGGGTGCTGCCGCTGGAAACACAGCCTATCCTGAGATCCTAGAACTTCAGGCCTTGTGCAGGGGTTGGGGGGGTGGGGGTGGAGAATGCACAGAAAAAAAGTGGTGGGATGGCATTTTTACATTTTCTTCCTTTCCACCGTGGTCATCTGGGTCTGAATGATCCGGCTCCAAAGGATACTTCACCTTGCATTGCTGAAGGCTTGCAGGCTACTGGGGAAGCCATAATCCTGAACAATGATTAGCCAGGCCTATTTCCTGGCGACCAATGGGCCATTAGATGTCCCTTGAGTTTGGGCCAACTCCCTGCAGCCTCTGCCTTACCCTACCTCCAGTTTAACCTTCCCGTTGCCCTACAGATGGAGGCCTGAGAGAAAGCCACTTGGCCACCTATTTCTGGTGGCTGCCAAGGCTTTTGAGAGTCAGTATGTCACATAGAGAGTCATCATCCGCCACATTCTCAGATCTCAGCTTCCTGAGTAGCTAGGATAACAAGCATGAGCCACCAGTGCCCAGTATGTGATGCCTTTTGAAGGCATCTTGGCGAGTCTGTAAAGGAGCCCCAAAGGGCCTGGATAGACCATGACCCAATCAAGGAGCTGGGAGGGGGGAAGGTTGACCTTTTAGCCATTCTGTTCCCCCAAAATTGAAGATGCCAGGTGATGTATGCACCAAACACCTAGGCCAGCAGCCACCAGGCTTAGTGGGGGAAAAGTAGAGAATACCCAAAGACTGTAGTGTTGAAATCTCTGATTTTGCATGCATGTGGTGTGTGTGTGTGTGTGTGTGTGTGTGAGAGAGAGAGAGAGAGAGAGAGAGAGAGAGAGAGAGAGAGAGAGAGAGAGAGAGAGAGAGAGAGAGAAGAGAGAGAGAGAGAGACAGAGACAGAGACAGAGACAGAGAGAGAGGCAGAGAGAGAGAGAGAGAGAGAGAGAGAGAGAGAGAGAGAACTCAGGGCCTAGGCTCTATCCCTCTATCCCTGAGTTTTCTTGCTCAAGGCTAGTGCTGTGCCACTTGAGCCACAGCCCCACTTGCTTTTTGATGGTTAATTGTAGGTAAGAGTCTCAAGCACTTTCCTCTCCAGGGTGGCTTTGAATCATAATGGGGGCCCCAGGGAAGCAAGAGTAAACACAACTCACAAGTACTATCCCTATGGTGGGCTACTCTTGCCCCCTGGTGGCCACACGTGGAACATGCGGCCTGGTGCCATTATCCCCTAGAGTTCAATTTGGGGCAGTGACCAGGGCCAAGCTGACTTTTGATCACCCTGATTGCTGATGCCAGAGCAGGTCTGTTCAACCCTAGGCCAAGAGAGCTCCAGGAAGCCCAGCTTTCCAGGTTCACAAGGAAGGAAGAGGTCAGCTCCAGGCTGAGTTAAGAGCCTTTTCTCACGGATACCCCAACTTGGCCTTACTTATCACCATAAGACCTGTCAAAGAATAACTCCAAATAAACAAAATTGGAGCTATGCCTTCAAGTGGTAGAGCTCTAGCATTGAACCAAAGAGCTCAGAGACAGAGCACTCAAGCTTTGAGTTCAAGACCCCCAGCTGACCTTACCCCATAAAACATAGGCTGTCTAAATGTGAACTAGTAGGATTTGTGCAGTGTTTCTGAAGAATGGTGATACTGAAGAAAGCACCCTAATTCTGATGACAGCTGAACTTGTGACATACAGCTATGTGCTGAGTCCTTCACAGGGCGCTATTTGCTGGGTCCTTCCCACATGGGGGTTTTGTGCTGAGTCCTCAAGGTGCTGTTTGGTGAGTCATCCCAAAGGGTGTTATGTGCTGAGTCCCTGAGAAGAGTGGGCCGTCTAGGGTTTTTCAAAGGGTGCTGTGTGATGAATCCATTACACAACGCACTGCATGCTGAGTCCTTCAAAAGGTGTGGTGTGCTAATACATCCCAAAGGCTCCTGCTATGTTCTGAGCCCTTGAGAAGAGAGGGATGAGGTGTTTTTGGAGTGCTGTGTGCTGAGTCCTTTACACAGGGTGCTCTGTACTGTCCTTCAAATGGTGCTGTGTGCTGAGTCCTTCCACAGTGTGGTATGTGCTGAGTCCTTCAAAATTGTTCTGTGTGCTGAGTTTTTTGAAGGATGCTGTGCACTGGGTGTTTTACACAGCGTGCTTCAACACAGGGTGTGATGAGTCCCTGGGAAAGAGTGCTATGTGCTGAGTTTTTCAAAGTATGCCATGCACTGAGTC